>NC_051232.1:32195438-32297938 GCF_015220715.1 Pygocentrus nattereri | reverse complement strand
AACAGTTACACTTGCTGGAAATATCAGTCGGAGATGTGTGAGATGTGCTTGGCTCTGGCTTTGTGCTTCATTGGTGTGAAAGCCGTTTCTCTGATCCGCAGGGTCCTGTATGGGAATAAGATCACCGAGTTGCCCAAAGGAGTGTTCGACGGGCTCTACGCCCTCCAGCTGCTGTAAGTTCTCGTGGTCCTTTCGGAAGGGCGCGCTTATATAACTGCTGCACACCCAAATAGAGAGTGATGAACGTAAAATGCCAAGCATGCCCAATCGATATGGTCCGATTCAATTTATTACGAGTGTAATCGAAAAAAGTGTTTACGCTTTGTCCTGTTTGACCTGCTCTCATCAGTCTACTCTCTCTCTTCTCGTGTTGTCTCCCCTCAGTCTTCTGAATGCCAATAAGATCCACTGCGTGCGCGCCAACGCCTTCCAGGACCTGCAGAACCTCTCTCTGCTGTCACTGTATGACAATAAAATCCAGACTCTGGCCAAGGGCACCTTCGCCTCCCTGCGTGCCATTCAAACTCTGTGAGTACCCGCTATCCCTCCCTGCTGTGCTGACGGTCCCCCTCTGGGCTTCAGAAGCACCGGGGTGACCGGTCTCTACTCTCCCTGATCCACTCACACTCATAGTGTTACACACTCACACACACACACTCACATTTATGCAAGTGCACGTTCACAGGAAATGCAAGTGGACTTAAAACACATGATATGTTCCATTTTCTTCCATATGTTGAGCATAAACTTGGCAAACGCAGCCCAGGGTTACTGTATTTTGGATTTTTCCCTCCAACCACAGTACCAGTTAAAAGTTTGGACTCCCATTTATATAAGGGTGCAGGCCTTTATGGCATTTACAGCATTTGGCTGACGCTCTTATCCAGAGTGACTTACACTTTGATCATTTTGCACAGGTAGGATTAGGCGGTGTTGGGAGTCTTGCCCAAGGACTCTTATTGGTATAGTGTAGGTTATTTACCCAGAGGAGATTGAGTCTCTGAGCAGCGTAGAAGGCAGAGGTGTTACCCACTACACCAACCAACCAAATATTGAAATATGAAATATTTGCCTTAATGCCTGAGCGTGGACTTTAACCCCAGTCTCTACAGTACAAGGCCTTAGCGTTACTCGCCATGCTGTCTTGTTGCCTCTACCTATACCTTTAAAAATTAGCACTGTGAGATTTTGTTAAAACTGAGAGAGCTGCATTGCTGCATCAACACACTAAAAACAAGCCAAGATACGGGATCCATGTGCAACTGTGAGCCACTCAGCAAAGCCTGACACAGTAATATAGTCAGAAATGTTGAGAATTATGTGGTCCGGCTCTGTGTTTAGGTCTCAAATGCAAAATCGACATCATAGTGATGAAGATACGATGAGAGGGACGACCACGTTCTCGTTTAATCGCCCTGCAGCGCTCAATCAGATTCATCCCCTCAGGGAAGGGGTACAAAGCGCAACCCACGTAACGCTGTTCTTCCGCACGTCGCTAGCAATTACACAGTTCTACCAGAGGGGTCTCCAAATCCCCAACGCTTAAAAAGGGCTTTAAATACATTCCAGTAAGATGACTTTAAGAGAGATAAAGCTTGTATAATCCAATCAGAGGATGAAGTGTTTTTTAATACAAAGCATAATTATCTTGCAAGCCAACTAAGAGGGCACTTAAGAGTCTTTAGGACAAGAGCCGAAAGACCCACTGGGGTCTGTCTACGTATATGCCTGCAAGAGTGAATGTACCGTAACATTCGTTTCATTAATGGCAAATAATGAAGTCACTGCTGTCTTTTTTTTTTTTTTTTAAATAATTTGAAAATAACTTTTACTCTTTCCATTGTGTGTAAATTTCTTGATGAACGGGCCAAAAGAAACAGCCGAAAAATGCCTTGGAAAGACGTCTGGTTCCATTGACATTGGTTGCGTTAAAAGTCGATTTTTTCAAGGAGATACAAGGTTTTCGTCCGACAACTGTGATCTATAAAATATATCCATACACATACGTGTGCATCATATGCATATACATACGTCATACATACATATATGGCATTCTCTCAGCATGTTTCATGAGGAGCACATACACTTACACCGATTAAAGAAAACTGCTTGTTGGGGGGTGGAGTGTGCGACTCAGTACAAATTGTTTGATTATGAAAATGACATTTAATCTTTTGACGGGTACTCGAGCTCAAAAGTGCGCTCGCGTTTCTGCCGTACTGCCACCGTGAAACATGCAGTAGCACATATTTATTCTGTTTACACCTGTAACCTTATCTAATAATACGGCAGTGTGGTGAGGACATGAAGAGCGTCATAAATCATTCAGCCTGGTAATTTTAGCCTTACGGGCACGTCAAACAATAGCCTGCCCTCCCTAACTGCTCCCGACTCAGTGGAATATAAAGAACAATACCCTTCAGCCTCGCTTGATACGCCGTGTAGAACATATCTGCTGTCGTTTGGCACCAAACCTAGCTGAGCTGCTAGTGGATATAACGTTGCGTGCATGTGCACACAGTCATGCTCATCGTTTTACTCTTTCCTGCCAAACATTTGGTTTTGAAATCAACAAGGCAGATTGGATGACACTTAGAAAGGATGGAAAGTCCGTTATAAGATCATTATATTTAGAGCAAATTCCAGGAGACAGCTTTAAATAAACAGGGGCCCCTTTGTCCGCTGCATGCATTGCTCTGGATTTAGACGCATTGCTCAAATGACCACAGCTACGGTTGGGACATAGCTAGCACTCTGGGATCCTTCGCTACTGTGCGCCACCTCTTCAAACTCCTCGACAACAAGCATGGAGGGGGGAAGGTTTAAGTGTTGCTAAAGCACTGTCAGGTAACCTGAAGGCCCCTTATTGCTGGACTGTGCTACAGTTGCCCAAGGATGAGCTCTGACTTTGTAAAATGACCACAGTATATGTGGTCAAAACGGTGGGGAAGTTGGCAGAATAGTAGTTACCTGAGTTTGAAAGGCTTTTCTGTTGCAATATCTAAAATGAGCCAGTGATCAGTTTACAGGAAAGATGTGAAGGTAAGACTTTATTTGAAGGCTACCTACATAAGGGCTTCATGACGCATTCATAAGCACTGAATAATGTGTTTATGAAGCACTACTTGAACATTTATTAAGTGCTTATGTCGGTTCTCGCAACCTGACATAAGATGTTTTATGAAATAAATGACATTGTACTGATATAATATGAATAAACATTGAACATATTTACAGCACTAAACATTTAAAACACTATACATAACTATATATGTCAGCATTCTTAAGACATTGTATTGATATCAGGTGAAATATGCCTGGACATCACCCCCTCTTCCCTCCATGGCATGGACAAGATGATTGATGCAATTATGTATAGTGTTTTAAATGTTTAGTGCTGTAAATATGTTCAATGTTTATTCATATTATGTCAGTACAATGTCATATATTTCATAAAACATCTTATGTCAGGTTGCGAGAACCGACATAAGCACTTAATAAATGTTCAAGTAGTGCTTCATAAACGCATTATTCAGTGCTTATGAATGCGTCATAAAGCCCTTATGTAGGTAGCCTTCAAATAAAGTGTTACCGATGTTGAATTAGGGATGAGAATTCAGTTAACTGTTAACTGTTTAGTGTGTTGCTCTCCATCATAGAAAGTGAAATTGCAATTTTAAGTTTTAAGAGGACTGTAGGTTTGACCGTTTTGCTCATATTTCTTCGAGTATGAAACCTTTTTGGTGTATGCTGTGGACGACTAAAGCTTCCAACTCAAAGCAACCAAGACTTTAATATTGTAGTGGTGTTTCATTATCTGTTTAGCTCAGCGCTGGCAGTGCTCTGTTTCGTTTAGGTGTCCGTGTTGTTCCCCGCTGAGTAGCTCGGACACGCGGAGGCCAAAAAAGAAGTTCCGATTTCTTACTTGTGGGTTAAGTAGGACACAGCATTCGTTACTAGGCCAACTACTCTGGCTGGTCTTAAATAGGTGTTAGATTGGCCCACTAACGAGATGTAGGAGTTGACGAGACCTCACCCCGAGGCAGTCGTGGCCTGGAGGTTAGGGAACCAGCCTTGTGACCGGAAGGTCGGCAGTTGATCCCCTGAGCCAACAGTGTGTGACTGACATGCCCTTGAGCAAGGCACCTGACCCCCAGATGTGCTGTGGATTGGGCTGCCCACCGCTCTGGGTAGGTGTGCTCACTGCACCCAGTGTGTGTATTCACTAGTGTGTATGTGGGTGTTTCTTGCGTGGGTGCGGAGGTGAAATTCTCCATTGTGGGACTAATAAGGGTCACATTTTACTTTGTAATGGTTAGCTCTAGTGTTAGTATCCTTTGGAAAGAAGGAGCTTCTGTGGCTCATCTGATGTAAAAGTCTACTGTTTTCTTGTTGATTTGATATATATTTATATATATATATATATCCTGTCTCAAAAATGGTAACTTTACGGGACAATACAGGAAAATGAAAAAACCTACTTCACTTATAATGCAAGTTAATGGAACCAGACATTATTCCAAGTCATTTTTTAGCGGTTTCTTTTGGTCTATTCTTCATGAAATTCACGCGCAATGTTAAGGCCAAAAGGCATTTTCAGATTATGTCAAAAACAGAAAAATGACAAAAATGGAGATACAGGCTCCCGAATGCAAGTTCTCGAATATCAAATTAGACGGCACATCCTTAATGTCGGTTATCAGTGGGTAGTATCTGTTTGTTTGCATGCTAAGGCCTTATCATTATCCCTTCCCCGCTACAGTCATCTGGCTCAGAACCCTTTCATCTGCGACTGCAATCTCAAGTGGCTGGCCGACTACCTCCGCTCCAACCCGATCGAGACCAGCGGCGCGCGGTGCGCCAGCCCTCGCCGCCTCGCCAACAAGCGCATCGGCCAGATCAAGAGCAAGAAGTTCCGCTGTTCTGGTAAGCCTCAGCTTTCCTTTTCACCCACTCTGGCAGATCATCCGATTGCTGCACATTCCCTCCATCTCCCTTTAACATGCATTCCATGGGGTTGCTGTCATCACTAAACCGAACGGCGCTGCATCTAACTGCCAGTCCCAGACTAATCGATGTGCTTTCAGACAGCGAAGAAAAGCGATCTGCCTTTAGTCTCAGGCAGGAGCGAGTGAGTTGTGGTTGGGGACCTAAACAAAGAGCTTTGGGCTTTTTTTCCTTACATTGTTCTTCCGAGTTACTTTTTCTGGCCTTGTTACCGCATTGGCATATAGTGTTTCTAGTTTCATGTAGAAGCCAGAAAGAGAGCTGACATCACCCAGCCACGGCATTGAGTTTCACACTCTAACCAGTGCTCATGCAAACACACCCCCCCCCCCCCCCCACACTCCTCCTCCCAGCACCTTCCTTTCACCCCTAGCGTCTTAGAAATGGGCTAGTGCTGCAGCTTTGCAGCCTGGCACATATTTCCCCAGTGGTTCCACTAACAACTGTCTAATCCGGTCTGGATGGGCCCATCCCTGTAAACACGGTCTCAGAGCGGAGTCTTAGTCCGAGAAGCAGCAGCTGCCAAGCATGCTCTTATTTGTGGAGCAGAGACCCTCAGGCATGCCAGTTTGCCTTAGCTATTCTCCAAGGCCTGAAGATTACGCTATTAGGTGTACTTGGCCTTGCTTACTTAACTTCTAACTTAATAATTAACTCTTGGTAATTAAGTTGACAGCCTTTGAGATAGAACCACCAAACTTGGTGCAAATGTTCAGTCCATACCTGAGATTTATGCCTACACTTCTGGGATAGATCGGAAGTACGGTTTCCATGTCTTCGTACAAATTGTTTTTCCATAGGAATGAATGGCGCAATGTTCAGAAATGTCAAAATCGGCCACTTATGGTATCATAATGGACACCTCTAAACCTGACTAGCACACACTTATTATTGCTCTTCAAGGGTTCTTTGGTTCTTTATAGAACAACAATCACTCATAGAACCCTATGCTTAAAGGGTTGTTTGCTTCATGAAAGGGTTCTTCAGACTGATGAAGGATGTGCTGTGGGTGCTTCTGTATAGCAGCTTTTTGAAAGGGGTTCTACATATCACCAAAAAGGGTTCTTCTATTGTAACAAGCCTGACATGGTAACAGTAGAAGAACCCTTTTTTGGTGCTGCATAGAGCTCTTTTTAAAAAGATTCTACAACACGTGCCCAAACCATCTAAAACATGCTTTCACTTTAATTATGTAAAGGGTTCTTTGAGTGCTCTTACGTAGAATCTTTTTCTATTATTTATACTAAAGAACCCTAGAAGAACCATAATTCTCATGTGTGTAGGCTCTAACTGATGATGAGAGAGCCTGATTTAATCCGTCTAAAACCGCCCTCGGTTTATAACAGTGTAATTACATAATTATTGCTATATTATTGGGCTTTCTGTTACTAGTTAGCAGGAAATTGTTGTCAGACAGGTAAAAAGCCAGAAAGTTGACCGCACAGTTCATGCCTTGGATTCCGAATCTGAATCGGAATCCTTCGTCCGCCTAATGCTGCATCCATTTGACTGCCCCTAACTGATGTCACTGCTTTCTCCTTCTGTCTCCATCACAGCCAAAGAGCAGTACTCCATTCCAGGTGAGTGGGCTTCAACATTCCCTACCCTTCCTCGTTGGCTTTCTCTTTTCCTTTTTATTTTGTTGCCCCCCACTCCTCCGCACCCCCTCTCTCTCTGCCTTTCATGCTTTGCTCCATCACACGGCATAGTAGGCATTCATTCAGCGATGAATGGAACCCGTAAATCCTCCTCTCAAATGATCTCGGAACCGGGATGAGAAGAGAACCTGTAGTGACGAGTGTTCAGTTTCTTTGTGACGTTTTGTTTTGTCTAACTTTCAAACGAGGTTGTTTGCAGTAAGTTGGCCTCGGCTGGGGGGGTGGGGGAATTGGTGGTCTGCTGGGGCGGCGAGGGGGGTGGGGGGGGGGGGGTTCCTGGAGAGAGGGTGAGCAGAGAGATTCATATCTAGAGGTGTTTCCGGATCCTTTCACCAGAGCATTTTTCCAAGAATATAATTTTATGGGGAGCAGTCAAGTGAACGAAATGAAGCGCTGACATTGGCAGAAGGCCTTAATGGAAATTTAAGCTCTGGAAAGATCAAAGAGATGCTTGATTCATGCGTTATCTATCCTCCTCTAATAATAATAAAAAGCTGAAAGCGCTTCAGCGCCGTCCCGCAGAACGGCCTTTTATTAGATGAATAATAGGAAGCCTTATATCATAAGACAAAGCGACTGTCCTGAGGTTTTCTACCGCTGCAGCTCTCTAGCAACTCTCTATTTCGCTTCCTCCCTCCTCTCGCTCGCCCTCTCCCTTTCCCTTCCTCCTACGCAATAGAAAAGTTCTGAAAGATAAACAGCCCCAGGACGTCTGAAATGGTCTGTGTCGGAGAATCTCGTCTCTTCACCGAAGCCCTCCCCCCCTCCAGCCAGCTGTGAATCACTCCGGGTTTCCAGCACAGATGAGGTCTTAATTGGAACTCAGAGTACAAGTGATGAACAAAGTGGGATTCGCCGCCCATTTTCACCCCTCCTGAAAAAGACGAGAAACAGCAAAGAGCTCTGCCAACTCCGTTTCCTCTCGAGCGTTTTTTTTGTTTGTTTGTTTGTTTGTTATCATTCAGTCAGGAAATACGGCTTCCACAAGTCACACCCAAAGCCTTCGTTAATGCTAGATCATTAGTGCGCCTAGACGGCCTGAATCTGAGAACAGTCTAGGGGAGAAGTGGAAAGAAAAGTGGGACAAAAAAAAAAAAAAAAGATCCCCTGTTCGCTGACCTTAGCAGAACACGTCCGCCTGGCCCTGTAGAACCGGTCATCCCGCGCATTCGAAGGGGACTTTTCTCTGAATTTCTGAAATTTCTTCATAACAAACTGATTAAAGGAGCAAAGCCGTTCAGGGTGGTTGGACGTGATCGTAAACTGCACCATTCTAGAGAAGCTGGTGATGGAAATCAGACGTCTGAAGTGTTTAGTGGCCCTAAAAGCAGCTCCCTCGGTTATGAACACATTGCCTGAAACATAGTTTTACATGAAGCTTTGGACTCAACACACTAAGGCAGGTGCAAGAAAAGCATCTATTTCGGCTGGTTAATCTGCTCTTTATCAATAATGTGATTTGTTAGTGCGACTCTTTTGATTAAGAACATGAATTAACAGCCAAAAATGAACTGATTGTTTCGTTTTTGGGCTACTTTGTGTTGACACTGCCAAAAATAGTATCAGGTCAAGCTAAATCGTCTTAATTCTTGTCGATATGTCTAATATTGCTTATTTTAATATGGTTGTGCACTTATTGTAGATTATTTAGCTCATTTCCAGACATTTTTCTGTTTTTAAGTAATTTGAAGTAACATGAAGTGTAATGGCAGATAGTTTAGCTTGTTTCAAACAAAACATTATCTGCCAAAGATAATTTTACTTGATAAAATTGCTTAAAATAAGGGGAAAAAATGATTGTAAAGAAATGAAATAATCTTAAAATAAGCATATGATTTTAACAGGAGAGAAATATTGAAATATTGAAAATATTAACTAGATTAAAGATGATTTTGCTTGATAAGATACTGTGCTAGTCACATTGTATGTCGTTGTAACTCCGATTCTGTGGGCTGAACTTCATAAAATGATGTTACTATTGCCATGAATTGGGGTTAAAATAGATTCAGAGTGATGAGATGCACGCAGGACATTAAAAGGCAATATAGTCACATTACTTTTTCAGAATTGCCACTACTTCTCATCAGCATTGCGTATAAAAACTCATTGCATTAGAGACAATGCAGCCCCTGGTTCCTATTACCACCACTATAAAGAAATCCGAGTTGGTTGGGTTTTCCACAGTGCACCATTCCACCTCCACACAGCGGTATTCGGTGGATGAGGGCACAAATGAGCTGCAGATTATGGTTGTACTGTCGAAGAATGGTGTACTGATCCAGGACTGCGTCATTCCCTGCTGCAGATTCCTTTGAAAAGGATTTGTGGTTTTGCCCTGGACGAGGACTTTGGTTAAATAACAAATTAGCTTTTAACTTTTCATCGGATGGACTTGTCTGTGGTGAGTGAGCATGGACTTTTTCTCCCACACGCTGTAGCTGGGAGCACTTCGGCTCGTTAACAGCCACCCCGAAGCCGTAGCAAGAGCAACAATAGTGCGCCGTCCAACCAAAGCACACAACGGCTCCCTCCATAAGTGGCTTCAAGTGCAATCCGTGTGTTCAATTATTGAACGCCTATTATATAACTGCCTTCAAGCACTTTGGCACATAAGGCCTATTCTTAGCGAGTCACAAACAGTGAGAGAAAAGTCCGGTCTACTCCTGTTTTTTAAGGACAGCGATCTGTATGGGTTGCGCGAATGTCCTCCGGGGACAATAATCACACTCTTTGCTTACCGAAACGTCCCCCCCAAGATCTCCAAGGTTCCGCTGAAGTGCTTTGATTTCGTAGTCCTGGTGCGTTTGTCTGGCAAAGCAGTTCCCACATAGACCTGCAAGCGCCAAGCCACTGGTGTTTCATACCACATCGTCCAAAAGGCAGCAGGAACCTCGACTGGGAAAGACATTATCTGCCAGTGAAGGTCCTGATAGACGAGTCGCTGCAGGCAACCCAACACTTGATGAGCTACTCCGAGAGGAAAACATTTGAATGAAGTTGGTGGTCTGGTGTGGGAAGGATGGGGGATGTCCAAGGGTGGAGGAGGAGGCCAAAACTTGCAGGCGCCTTTCGGCCCCGGGATAATGTTCACGAGGGTCTTTGATTGATTTGTGATTCTTTATCTGTGTTCCTTCAGGGACCGAGGACACCAGGCTGAACAACGAGTGCAACAATGACCCAGTCTGTCCAGCCAAGTGCCGCTGCGAGTCCAACGTGGTGGACTGCTCCAACCTGCGCCTCACCAAGGTCCCTGAACACATCCCAGCCTCCACCACTGAGCTGTAAGCACAACATCCCACAAACATTACTCTTTTTCACCTTTTCCAATACCGTGTCAAGTTCTCTTTCCTGTAGATGGAAATGTATCTCCAGTGGCAAAAGCCATTGCCTCAGTTTAGGATGTGGTTTTTGACGGTCATTAATGTTGAAAAGCTTGAACACTCATCTTCATCCAGAAGGGATGCGGGTGTGGGATTTGCCTTGCCTCTGTGACTGATTGTTTTAGCAGGACTTGTACCGCTGTCTTCTTCTGCCTCCGAATGTCATTATCTCCCAAACTGACCTTATTCTCCTTTGCTGTCCCTGAAGCCGCCTCAACAACAATGAGATCACATCTCTGGAGGCCACCGGCGCTTTCAAGACTCTAACGCAGCTGAAAAAAATGTAAGCGTGACATCTGAAGGTTCAGCCGTGCTTTGGTTTCAACACATAGTGTGGCGACTGTTCTCTAATGTCCCTGTTTGTCTCACAGAAACCTCAGCAATAATAAGATAACGGAAATCGAGGATGGTGTGTTCGAGGGCGCTTCTTCGGTCAACGAGCTGCACCTGACCGCCAATCAGCTGGACTCCGTACGGAGTGGGATGTTCAAGGGTCTGGAGGGGTTGCGGATGCTGTGAGTTTCTTTGTCTTTGAGTTGTATGCTACTCAAAAAGTCGGCATTTTCATTTGTTTTAAATAACAAGGTAGTCAGGGTTATTACTGCTAACCTCCTGTTTTCCGCCTGAAATCACACGTCCAAACTGAGGCCTTTTACTCGAGCAGTACAGAAACTAGAGAGAATTTCATGCTGTAATGTTACTGAAAAGCCTTAAAACTTGTAATTGAAAAAATGTAAAGCTTTTGAAATGAATCTGTTATGACTAAAATATGATGAAAACAACAACAAATACTTTCACCATGCAAAATTTGGAGTTGGTTCCTGCTACTGATTTGAAGTTATTCAAGCTAATTCTAACTAATGTCCTGCGCCCCTGGTGGCCTCTCCAAGTGGCCTTTTTGATTTAGAATTTTTGTTTATTTGTATATATGATACGGTTGATTTTGAGCTGCCGGCGGGCTATGCTTCTTAACGGAGTGGCATGAGGCTGAAACTGTAGAAAAAATCTATTTGTTAACTGCAAAAGTTTTTAAAATGGCAGTTTTTAGTGGACGCTGTTTCTTTAAGAGACTCTCTGGCTAGACACTGTGATGCGAGGGGTTCTGGTCAGTTTATACAGTGTAAAATGATTGTATTAGAGTTGCAACAAATCTCACTGAATGTGATCGGAGTTACTCAGATTGTGAATAGTTGAAAACGCAACCAACTTCTAAGACTGAACTTCAGGGTTGTGGGAAAATATCCCTGCAGATTTCTTCGAAAAACTGAAAGCAAGCTTCCTGAAAATGAGGGTAAAATGCGAACGCACCAAATACTGTGGAGAAAGAAAGATATTACAATTAGTTATTTTCCATTAGTTGTTCATTTTCTGTTATATCTAATGTAAGTATAATAATGTATATTGATGGTTTATTCGACCCTTATCAAATATTCATTATTATGGCCTTAATCATAACAGTAACCCTTTCTTTAATAAAAACTAAAACATTTCAGAACATAAAACTGAAACTAAAATGGTAAACACGATCAACACCACAGTAAAAAACTAAAACTAAAAATAAGCTACAAAGCTGTAATAACCCTGATACTAACATTGTCTTTTTTTTCCCTTTTCAGAATGCTCCGCAACAACCGTATCAGCTGCATCCACAACAACAGCTTCACTGGCCTGCACAACGTCCGTCTGCTGTCCCTCTACGACAACCAACTGACCACTATTACGCCTGGAGCCTTCGACACCCTTCAGACCCTCTCTACTCTGTATGTGCTAAACCATTGTCCAGTTTTTTGCACTAGCCCAAAGCTATGGTCTTGCTGTTGCAAGCTTTGCAACAACAAATCTGACGGACTGTTTTACAGAGCCATCTGGTTGTGTATATTCCACAACTACAGCAATTTACAGTTAGCATCAAATATCAAACTGAATTGACCCCACTTCCTCTGCAGGTTGGGAACAAGAGCTGGTTTCAATTAGTGTGAAGGAAACATGCTTGGATCTTTGACTGGAATGCACTGTCTTCTAAGTCCTCTGTGTTTTTGTGGCAGGAACCTGCTGGCCAACTCCTTTAACTGCGACTGCCGGCTGGCATGGCTGGGCGACTGGCTGCGGAGCCGCAAGATCGTCACAGGGAACCCACGCTGCCAACGCCCGGCCTTCCTGAAGGAGATCCCGTTGCAAGATGTAGCTCTGCCAGATTTCCGCTGCGAAGAAGGTAGAACACTCCCATCCCTTGTCTAGAACCTGACAAAACAGTCTAAAAGATGACTGTTGTAAATGTTTACTAATCAATAATCATTTAACTGCTGAAACGATTCGTTGACTTTTTTTTTTTTTCCTTTCAGATTCATAGAATAAAATGAAGCCTTTTGCTTGTCTTGCTTGGGTCATTTGCTTTTGCTCTCCAGATCAATATTGCATTAAACTGTGCCAACCGCTTTCCAGCCTTATCTCTCTCATGGATGAATGTGCCTGTCTCTCTTTTGCCATTTATCTCTCTCTGCCTCTCACAGTCTTTTGTCTCTCCATTCTTATCTCAATCTCCACCTCTCCACTCTTACCTATACATTTCTATACTTGTACACACCAACCTTCTATTTTTTTAAACTCTTTTTCTTTCAAGCACTTTGTTGTCTTCTCATCGCCATGCATCTTTCTTTTGTTATCTCTTTGTCTGGCTTTATAACACGGTGTCTCACTTCCATTTGTCATGTATGCCTCTATGCTCAACTGTCAATGCTACCTGAGCCAAACCTGACAGGGCGTGTCAAAATATTGGGCTCAGGCCAGGCTTGTGCCAGGCTTGAGTCGGGTTCGGGAAAGAATCACCAGGCTTGGGGCAGGTCAAGTCTCGGCTCGGGCCTAGATCAGGCCAAGCTTAGATTGTGTCTTGCTTCTGTTTGTCATGTAAGCCTCTCTACTAGAGGCCAGCTACTCAAGCCAAGCCCAACAGGGTTTGGACTTGGGGCAGGTTTTTGCCAGGCTTGGGGCAGGTTTTGAGCCAGGTTCGGACCAGGATCATGTCTCGGCTTGGGCTGGGATCAGGTCAGGCTTGAGGCACTCATGTCTGGGCTCAGGCTGGTATCAGGCCAGGCTTGGGCTGTGATCAGACTAGTTTTTGGCCGGAATTGGGGTGGGTTCAGGTTTGTTGTCCATTGAGTGACTTTACATGATTTTTCCGTTTAGTGATTTGGTGTTTATTTGAAGGAAAATGGATGGAAAACCTTGTCTGTTATAATCCAGCTGTTATTGCATGGGAGCAGGTTCATGTTCGGGTTGGCTTTCAGATTTAGCGGTACCAGTCTGACTGGGTCAGGTCTCAAAGTCATGGGTAGAGGTCTGGTTTGGGCTTTACTATCATGTCTGTGAAGGCCTCTACTCTCTGTTATTACATCTGCCTTCATGTATCTTTCACCTCCTGTCTCTGACCACTCCCTCTGTGTTCCCTCTCACGTCCCATGGTGTAGGCCAAGAGGATGCCAGCTGTGTGCCCCGCCCACAGTGCCCCAGTGAGTGTACTTGCCTGGAGACGGTGGTACGCTGTAGCAACAAGCACCTGCGCGCCCTTCCCAAAGGCATTCCCCGCAACGTTACTGAGCTGTAAGTCTGGAGTGAAGGAGATGCTGAATGTGCCACCGCACTTTTTCCGTTTCCTATACAAAAGCTAAACAATGTGATTTAGAATCGAGAAGGCAGCCAGATTGACAAATAGACAAACGAACAAGTGGGCTTGAGGAACGAGAATAAACAGTTGAGACATATTGACACCTGATATTTGCACTTTTGTTCTGTCTTTTCAAAGTATTTTTTTTTCCATCTCCTTCTTCTGAGCCCTGAAGTGGCAGGTTTAGCTATAAACAGAAGGCCAAGAGAAAAATAAATAGCAGTGTGCAGCTCCTTTCCTAGCCACATTCCTCAGAGTGGGGCTCCCAGGAGCTCCTGGAGCTGAGACTGATGTCATTCCCAAGTGAAGGGCCAAAGAACTGGAGGCACAGGGGTAGAGGCGAACATGTAAGGCTGTATCAGCCTCCGCCACCAGAGGAAGCATTCAAGGCGAAATTGCATGCAGATGAGTAGGAATGACGCGGGTGAGGCCTTGTCAATATGTGGACTACACATCCACACGTACACATTACAGCACTGTGCAAAAGTCTAAGACCACCCTTCATGGATTTAATTTGCAGGGAAAATGGTTACGTTTAAGGGAAATTTGCAGGGAAAATGGGACTCCTACCAACCACCTGGAAGGCCTAGTAGACCAGCAGCACTGTCCCCACCAGATAAACAGCGCTTAAAGCTTTGATCTCTGAGAGACAGGAGAAAATCAAGCTGCTTCAGATCTGAAAACATCCACAGGGGTTTCTGTCCATCCTTCCACTGTGAGAAGACCACTCAGCGCTGTGGGTCTGAAAGGACGTGTAGCTGATCAAGAAGAACCTCGCTGAGAAAAGGAGATGGACACACCAAACAAAGAAGCTGAACGATGGACTGACCACCCCAGAGTCCAGACCTCAACACCACTGAATGGGTTTGATCGCTTCAGAAAAGCATCAACCAGCTTCTAAGACTGAGCTTTGGAGGCGTGTCTGCAGATTCTTGGAGAAACTGAAAGCAGGTCTTCTGAAAATAAAGGTAAAGATGGAAACACTAAAAGCAGCTCCTGTGTAATTTTCTTTTAGATGTTTTCTGCTTTTTCCTGGCACCGAAATATTAATCATCTGAATAGGGAGTGAATAAATGATGGGTGGTCGTTTACTTCTGCATAGTACCTGTCTGCCTCCACCCCTTGCAGGCCCCCAAGGCTCTGTAGCACCCTTCGTTGAGACCAACCTGTCATTTCCAACACAGGTGCTCTCACTGATCTCAAACCTGTACTGTCCAGGTGTGCTGCTTTCATCTACTCATCTGCTGCTGCTCCTCAAGCACTATAATTAACCTCAAACAGATAGAACCCCCCACCACCACCACCAAACTTTCTTCCTTTCCCCAGTGGGTCCCGAGCACAATGGGGTCTGCCACGGGTGTAACCCATGGGACAGCCGGGTGGGTGTGAAAGGGTCAGCTCATTTCACTGAACCCCCTGCAGCAAGTCACACCCCTCTGGTGGCCTCTATTGTGTTCTCCAAAACAGAATACACACTGGGAGGGGCATGGGGAGGGGGACACAGTGGGACAGAGGAGACGAAATGCCCTGACTTTGTGTGTGTGGTGGGAGTGACACATTCCACATACATGCACCAACAGGCATACCAGAAAGCATGCGGTCATCAATCATCTGGACAGATGTATACAATGCTAACCACACTTGCTCTTGTGCATTGGTGTAATAATCTTAAGGCTGCATCGCATAAGGATGCAACTATTTCACCGAACCTTGCCAGGGACACGCAGCGAGGTTTTGTCCTGACTTTCTTAGCCTCCTCGAGCCCTTATGAACCCAATAGCCACCAATGCTGCCATCGAACCCCTCGCCAGCGCAATCCAAACGGTAAAAAGCAGAAAGAGCGGCCCTATTGTTGCCACACAGTGGGCTGCAGACTTGGCGTGGGAGTCTATTGTTGAGGGAATGAGAGATACTTTCTCACGGCAAGGGACGAGATGGGAAGAGAGCTGGCCTCTAACCGTGCCCCTCTCTCCCTCTGCAGGTACCTGGACGGCAACCAGTTTAGCATGGTGCCAAAAGAACTCGCCGCCTTCAAGTATCTGCAGCTGGTGTGAGTTTTCCTGCCTTCCGTTCATTTTTTCTTCTGTCGTTTGTATGCTTTGTTTTTTTATTCCTGTTCGTTTCTTTGTTTTTTGGATGAAAAGAGCTGTACGTGCTGTATTCAGAGCTAACAGTCTTGTTTCTTTTTAGTGACCTGAGTAACAACAAAATCAACTCCTTGACGAATTCCTCCTTCGCCAACATGAGTCAACTCACCACCCTGTATGTTTCTGCTGCTTAATGACTTAAATATGTAGTTTTGGGCCAGAAATGCTCATTTAAATGTGTAGTTTTAGGCCAGAAATGCTCATTTAAATGTGTAGTTTTAGGCCTAAAATGCTCATTTAAATATGTAGTTTTGGGCCAAAAATGCTCATTTAAATGTGTAGTTTTAGGCCAGAAATGCTCATTTAAATGTGCAGTTTTGGGCCAGAAACAAGCTCTGCTTGTTTTCATTCCTTTGTAATTATGTGATAAATTTTTCAATCCGTGTTAATGTTAACTCCGCTGTCTTTCCCTGCACAGGATCCTGAGCTACAACGCCCTTCGCTGCATTCCGGCCCTTGCCTTCTCGGGGCTTCGTTCCCTCCGCTTGCTGTACGTCTATCTCTTTTGTTCTGTTTCAAAGTCATTCCCACATGCATTTCAGCTTGGCTTAGTCAGGTGGAGATGTCTGCTACCTGACCTGATGGTGCCTTGATGGAATATTTGGGCCAAGTTCGGGCCAATTTTTCATGTGTAATATCAGGTTCGGGCCAGCCTCTGGTTTGTTTTCTAATGAAAGTTTTTATGCAGTAGGTTTCCCTTTGTTTTTAAGTTTTTTTTCTTTCATATAATACACACATGCAAATTCCATGCATGGTATAGTCTGTGTGCAACAAAGCTGATTTTACTGAGGATGAATACCAATTGTCTTTGTGGAGATATTATAACCTGATTGTTACATCCCAAAAAAAGGACACTGATCACCTGTGACGTAGAGTTTGAGATGGTTTTTCGAGAGATGATGGCCACAGAGGCACTACATCATCTCCTCGTGATTCGTTTACCATGAATGCAGTCGTTTCATAGCTGCTACTAGCTAGAAACAAATGCCACTGTCAAAGTACGCACTGGCTGTTAAAGCATGTCTGCAGGTCTGGGTCAGCTTTAGCAGTGGTAGTTGGGCCTCTGTCATGGATAGGGGTCAGGTTTGGGCTTTGATTTTAGCCAGGTTTCTCCGATTCAAGGTGCAGTGATTCCAGAGATGTTTTAAAGGCATCATTCATATTCCAGACCTCTAAATTGTCAAGAGTAGGAATGCAGATGTACAGTGCATCCGGAAAGTATTCACAGCGCTTCACTTTTTCCACATTTTGTTTTGTTACAGCCTTATTCCAAATTTAATTATATTAATCTTTTTCCTCAAAATTCTACACAAAATACCCCATTGTGACCATGTGAAAAAAGTTTTCTCGAGAGTTTTGAAAATGTATTAAAATTAAAAAACAAAGAAATCATATTTACATAAGTATTCACAGCCTTTGCCATGAAGCTCAAAATTGAGCTCAGGTGCATCCTGTTTCCACTGATCATCCTTGAGATGTTTCTACAGCTTAAATGGAGTCCACCTGTGGTTGATTGGACATGATTTGGAAAGGCACACACCTGTCTATATAAGGTCCCACAGTTGACTGCATGTCAGAGCGCAAACACCAAGCATGAAGTCAAAGGAATTGTCTGTAGACCTCCGAGACAAAATTGTCTCGAGGCACAAATCTGGGGAAGGATACAGAAAAATTACTGCTGCGTTGAAGGTCCCAATGAGCACAGTGGCCTCCATCATTCGTAAATGGAAGAAGTTCGGAACCACCAGGACTCTTCCTAGAGCTGGCCGGCCGTCTAAATTGAGCGATCGGGGGAGAAGGGCCTTGGTCAGGGAGGTGACCAAGAACCCAATGATCACTCTGTCAGAGCTCCAGCGTTCCTCCGTGGAGAGAGGAGAACCTTGCAGAAGGACAACCATCTCTGCAGCAATCCACCAATCAGGCCTGTATGGCAGAGTGGCCAGGCGAAAGCCACTCCTTAGTAAAAGGCACAAGGCAGCCCGTCTGGAATTTGCAAAAAGGCACCTGAAGGACTCTCAGACCATGAGAAACAAAATTCTCTGGTCTGATGAGACAAAGATTGAACTCTTTGGTGTGAATGCCAGGCGTCATGTTTGGAGGAAACCAGGCACTGCTCATCACGAGGCCAATACCATCCCTACAGTCAAGCATGGTGGTGGCAGCATCATGCTATGGGGATGTTTCTCAGCAGCAGGAACTGGCAGACTAGTCAGGATAGAGGGAAAGATGAATGCCGCAATGTACAGAGACATCCTGGATAAAAACCTGCTCCAGAGCGCTCTTGACCTCAGACTGGGGCGACGGTTCATTTTTCAGCAGGACAACGATCCGAAGCACACAGCCAAGATCTCAAAGCAGTGGCTTCAGGACCACTCTGTGAATGTCCTGGAGTGGCCCAGCCAGAGCCCAGACTTGAATCCGATTGAACATCTCTGGAGAGATCTGAAAATGGCTGTGCACAGACGTCTCCCATCCAACCTGATGGAGCTTCAGAGGTACTGCAAAGAAGAATGGGCAAAACTGCCTAAAGATAGGTGTGCCAAGCTTGTGGCATCATATTCAAAAAGACTTGAGGCTGTAGTTGCTGCCAAAGGTGGTTCTACAAAGTATTAAGCAAAGGCTGTGAATACTTATGTAAATATGATTTCTTTGTTTTTTAATTTTAATAAATTTTCAAAACTCTCGAGAAAACGTTTTTCACATGGTCACAATGGGGTATTTTGTGTAGAATTTAGAGGAAAAAGATTAATTTAATTCAATTTGGAATAAGGCTGTAACAAAACAAAATGTGGAAAAAGTGAAGCGCTGTGAATACTTTCCGGATGCACTGTAGGATTCGTGTATGCCTTTTACAGCCTAACGGATACAGTTACTGCATATTGGGAGAGACACAGAGCCTTAACCAAGATCACGCTTCTCATTCTGAGGCACTTGGTAGGGGCCCAGGACATTTAGGCATCCTTCAGAATCAGCCATGGCTCACTTAACTGCCTAGCAGGGAGATAATTTCAGGCGTTGAAAGAAGGCCTGCAGATGATGATGGTACTCTCATATGTACTTCAAGCATTCACCAGTGTTAGAGCAAGGAAACCATGAAGAGAATCGGATTTAGGAGATTCCCGCCACAGCGCGAGGAAAGCGAAAAGCCATCTGCGATCGGGACGGGTGCGAGAGAAAGCGAGGATGCTGTGACAGATGGGACTGTGCAGCCAAAGCAGAGGGGCATGTTTTGCAGACACTATATCTCTGCCTGTGCTTATGTGTGGATAAGGGAGGAGGGGGTAAGCAGCAGACTGTTGACATGTGGCCCACCAGACATGCTTTTTTACGGGCCGCAACAAAGCCATGAACACCCCTCACCCCCCACTTTTATGCCTAAACGATCCCGAAATCCGACGATCATTAGGAAATATGAGGCTTTTTTCCGCCCTGCCTTGCGGCTTTGATGTTAATAAATCTGCATTAGCAGTTTCTCTGTCTGCTCTTACTCAGTGACGCGCCGTATAAGTCGGCCTCATTTGCAATGTACCCCTTTTGCCATGACACAGATCTCTTAAAAGATCTGTTAGCGCCCACCCCCATCAGCCAGCTTCTTCAGTCGGGACCACCCTATTGTCTCCATCACCATTTAGCTCCAACAGAAGCGAGCACAGTTACCCGAAACTTTGATCTCTTTACTGCTGGTCTGATCCATCAAAGGCTTTCCATAAAATATCGGTTGGTGGCACCCCCCCCCTCCCCCCCCACCGTTTTGGTTAAATGAAAGCACCCAAAGTTCGTCGCCACTCGACTACAAACCGACCAGTTTTACAGTTTGCTGAAAGTCTCGAAAAAGGCTCCGAGGTTCAAAGTGAAAGGCTGCACGTTTTTAAGCTCGCCTTCACAAAATCTGCACTTGGGTGCTAAAGCGACCATAAAGTGTCACCTTTGGCTCGTTCCATTTCTCTGTTAACTAGAACAGCAAAGCGAGTGAAAAATAATTAACCCGGCTTAGCTTTGAGCAGCCCCGAGCTTCTTTGCATCTGGCGCCGGACGTGGTTTCGATTCGGTATTAATAGGCTGCTAATTGGCCTTGAGGGGACACGAGGGTGAGGGCTTACAAAGCATCTCTGGAGGGAAGGTGCGAGGTAGGGGAGAAAGAGCGATAAAACAAGAGACAGAGTGAAATGGGACTGAATTCTAATCACTGTTATAATGTTAATGCATATATTAATAAACTAACATTGGTAATAATAATAATAAAATGAATGTATTAGTAAGGGAAAGAGGTTTGTAGGTGGTTGGTTGTAGCTCACATTGTGCAAACGCCTGCCGTTTGGTTGGGATCATTTTCCTTATCCAGTATTTTACAAAATTTAATTCATTCTCTCTCGTTACTGCAGTGCAACACAGGGCTTTTGTACTAGAGAACACTTGGTTCTGGGTTTGGATTACCAACCATACCATGGAATAACATCAGCTGTTCGTCTTGGACAAAATAGGGGGAAAAGCTTTTACTTCTTGTGTTTACTTCTGTCGAATGCAGTCCGTGCTGCTGATTACAAGACTAAACTCAATTTGTCAACAAAAGAATGAAAGTTGCAGCCCAGAGATTCAGCATTGGTGAACTTCTCAGGTATTTTGACCTGTGATAGCAGCAGGACTTCAGCAGCCGTTCTGCAGCAATGCGAGCAAGTTTGGGTCGGGTTTGGGTTTCAGATTTAGCCCTACCAGTCGGGCCGGGGCGAGTTGGGTCTTAAAATTGCACGTTTGGGCTTCAGTTTTATGCCTAGGCAGAGAAAATTGTGTTGTGCTTCTATACTTTTGGCCTGTAGTGCGGGTCCCTCTGGCAACACGTGGTAATGACCTGGCGGATTAAGATGTCCATATTGTTTTACAGCCATTAAGCCCTCTCAGTCTTGTCACCTAATCACCTCGCTGAGAGACAAGGAAGGAAATGTCTCTCTCTCTCTCTCTCTCTCTCTTTGTGTCTCTCTCTCTCTCTCTCTTTGTCTCTCTCTCTCTCTCTCTCTCTTTGTGTCTCTCTCTCTCTCTCTCTCTTTGTGTCTCTCTCTCTCTCTCTCTCTCTCTCTTTGTGTCTCTCTGTGTCTCTCTCTCTCTCTGTCTCTCTCTGTCTGTCTCTCTCTCTCTGTCTCTTTCTCTCTGTCTGTCTCTCTTTGTGTCTCTTTCTCTCTGTCTGTCTCTCTTTGTGTCTCTCTCTCTCTCTCTCTTTGTGTCTCTCTCTCTCTCTCTCTCTCTCTGTCTCTCTGTGTCTCTCTCTCTCTCTGTCTCTCTCAGCCAGACCAGTGCGGTCTGTCCGCAGTAACCCGACACTCTGCTCCACTGAATTCCACTGGAGCTCGCTGCCAAGCCCGCAGCGCGAAAATAGATAGCCCCAACGTCCGCCGTGGCACCAGCGACAGGTGTCGAAAAAGAAAACTAAAAGAATCGGGCTGCCTTCTCATGAGAAGGGCCAAGCATCAGGGTTCAGCTGCGGTTCACAGGGACCCCTTTCAGTTTGAAGGCTGGGAACAAGATAGGAAAGCGAAGCTTCATGGGAGACGTCGTGACCAGACCAGACTGGCCGCTGATAAAGTAGACTGAGGGGAAAAATGCAATTTTTTGCATTCTTTTGTATGTGAAGCCTCTCTTTGTGGCTGTCACTGCAAACCTCAGTGCCAAAAACAGGCCGTTCCCAGAAGTTACCAGACGAAGACACATGCACAGTGGCTGCTTGAATGCCCCCGTTAAAGTGACAGGAACCTCTTTCCTTGTAGCCGCTGCTCTATGAATACGGTGCCCTTAATGAGGTTAAAGGAGCAGTTTGGCATGAAATCAGATTTACTCAGCCCATCGCCCCAAATGTAATCGATCAGCCGTGACGCGTTTTCTGCCCTGGCTTCTTCATTTTAGCACTAGAGGTACATTTTACATTTACATTTATGGTATTTGGCTGACGCTCTTATCCAGAGCGACTTACAATTTGATTATTGTTACACAGGCAGGCCAAGGCGGTGTTAGGAGTCTTGCCCAAGGACTCTTATTGGTATAGTGTAGGGTGTTTACCCAGGTGGGGATTGAACCCCAGTCTACAGCGTAGAAGGCAGCGGTGTTAACCACTACACTAACCAACCACCCATTTTAATGTAGCTGGTGAGCAACGGAAGCTTACACTGCACTAGTTAGCCTAAATTTACAATACATTAAAAATAAAATCCTATATTTTCTGCTTGTAGACATTTATCCACGACAGATGACTTACATTCAATCAAAATAGATACGTTTTACGCTGATTTGCACTGAAAATATAAACGCATTTAACTAGCTAGCTGTGTCAGTTACATCGCTTACATGGCAAAAAGTGGTTGGTGGGATTATCCTCAATCTCCCTCCATCACTCAGCATGATTCTAGGCAATGCAGGCGGCTGTTAGCTGTTGTGGCCGAGTTGTAGAGTTGTCAGTTAGTGCTCTCCTGCAAGCGTGTTGAACCGTCTAATGATAAGATGCTGGTGCTTCAGGTGTCTAAGAGGGAGCACATTCTAGTCCAGCTTGGCAGCGTTGTGTGAAAATGCCACAGCAGTATTGAGACATGACATCAATAAAGGAGAAGAACAGGTTAAACGGCAGCCTTAAAGGTGAAACACGGTTCCACTGCACGTTTTGAACACGCTGCAGCTCAAGGCCGTCGTGAGGTGTCCCTCGCTGATGTGCTTTATTGCTTCTCCCTCAGGTCCCTGCATGGTAACGACATCTCGGAGCTTCCCGATGGGATCTTCAGTGACGTGGTGTCCCTGTCGCACCTGTGAGTAACGCTAGACTGTCAGAGTTTGTACATACATGCGCTGAACAGAGCTCTCCTGTGAGCCGTCCCTCTCGGTCAGTTCCGTCTGTTCCGCGTTAAATCTGAGAACACACGCACACAGAGCTTTAACTGTCAGTGCCACCACCGCCGCTTCGCAGGGCACAGGCAGCCTGCGGTCTACCAGTAGCCTGCGGCCGCTGTACACAGCACTGGCCACTGTCTGTCCTCACTGCATTAACTCCCACACACTTCCAGTTTTTTTTTTTTAATGCTGTTCAGTCTGGGGTGTGTGTGTGTGTGTATGTGTGTGTGTGTGTGTGTGTGGGGGGGGATTGTGGTTCAAAACACATTGCAGGCTTTTAACTAGGACTTTAGACTGAAATAGTGACCCTACGCCTTAGTTATGTTCATTTTATGAAAACAAAAGATTGAACTTTCCATTTTGGCACTACTAAAACAGACATAACAAAACCGACACTTTACCAAATGTTTCGGTCATGACAATTTTAGCTCATTTTGAGCAGAACCCGTGAACACCAGCAAGTACAGGGCTGACAAAAACAGCTATACATACTACTATATATGCACTACATAATATCAAGGTTTTCATTAAGATGATGTGTGTTTTGGTAATGACGATTCTTAAGGTTACACACTGATTCTCAGACCTTCTGTCCAGTGAGCATCTTCAGTCCAGTGGATGCAAGCTTTACACCAATCCAGCTGGCTCTTGGCATTGCACATAGTGATCTTAGACTTCTGTGCAGCTGCTCAGCCGTAGAAACCTATTTCATGAAGCGCCTGAGCACAGTTCATGCTGATGTTGCGTCCAGAGATGGTTTAAAACAAAGGAAAGGCATGCAGTTGTTGCTCCTAGACGCTTCCATTTCACAGTCATAGCACTTACAGTTGGCTAGGGCGGATCTAGCAGGAAAAAAAATGGACTTGTAGCAAAGGCGGCGTCCTATGACTGAACTCTTCAGTGCGACCCATTCTACTGATTGCATGACTATGTGCTTGATTTTATACAGCTGTTGTAAAAGGTGTGACTGAAACACCTGAACACAACGATTAGGAGGGGCGTCTGCATACTTGTGGCCATATAGTGTACATGGGTTCATTAAGACGCAAGTTAACTGAAAAGGATGCCTGTGATAGCTTGATTCGATCAATTGTTCTGATCTGTTTGTTAAAATCACGCCAATAGGAATCGTAAACGTTAGCCAGGTAAATCACATTTCTGCAAAGAAACTGCTCCTTCAAAACAATCGGAGGCGTCCGGTAAATGATGATCACAACTAGGAAAACTAGGAATTATAGATTTTTCTATTCTGATACCGACACTGATATTAAAACTTTGAGTATCGCCTGATATCGAGACTAATTTAATATTTTGTCTTTAAAAAAAAGGCCAAGCTTTAAAATAAAATTTGACAATTTTGTTGAATTTCTTGATTAAATCATTAGGATGTAAACAAAGCCATTCAGAGTGGTTTGATCTGGGAGGCTACACTCTTAAGAAACTTTTTCACAGTGGTGGTGATGGGAACCAGACATCCAGCTTTAAAAGCTCCCTCACAGAAAGTTACTACGTGAAATGGTTAGGTATGGTGCCTGATGCCCGAGTCGTTGTTTTATGGTAGGATTGTTTTGGCCTTAAACGTGTTTTCAGAATATATTAATGCTGGAAAGATGCATGTAGGCCGCTGTGAGGTGAAATAGGCCAGTTTTATCATTAGCATTACATATAAAACCTCTGAACACATGTAGGTTCACATGTGTTCTTGACTGTACAGGGGTTTGCGATTGCTATTGAAACACAGCAGAGGCATCAAGATGTCCTGTCTGGTCTTCATCACACAGATCACACAGCTCTCTCCCTTACAGAAGTGTCTGAGCTCACTGAGCACGCAGATGTTGACCATGTTTGCAGCTGTCAGAGACGATGAGAGCTGCAGTTGAACGCGAGCTTCGCTTTTATCTGCGGCTCAGAACTGATTTAGCACATCGTTCTGAGCTGCTGTCGCACTGTTACATAGGAAGAGTCACCGAAAGTTCACTTTGTTAGCCTCATTCTTTAAAGACTGTACTTTGTTAACTGACTGGTGACTGTTATAACTTCACAGCACTGGATGTTGCAAGTGATATATCACAGAAGGTCCTGGAGGGCCATCTACTGGCCAGGAAAAGGTGTTACACACAGTGGGGTCCAACAGTCTGAGAGCTCCAGTGAAAATTCTTCCGTTTTGCATTCTTTCCTAATTTGATACAGTCTTTTATTACAAATTAGATCACACACAAATACACAAACACACACACAACACATACAAACACATGCACACACACATACACAAACGCACTTACACACACACACTTACACATACACACACGCAGATACAAACATACACACACAAAAACACATGCACACACACAAAAGCACATGCGCACAAACACACGCATACAAACACAAACACACACACATACAAACATACATACACACACACACATACATACAAACACACACACACATACACAAACACATACACACACTCACATACAAACACACAGACACAAACACACACACACACATATACAAACACACATACATGCACACACATACACACACACAACAGCCACAAGCTAACGTGCTAGACATGATGCTTCAAAGCACATTGATGTGTTATGATACAATGTAATATGTTTTATTGATACGCCCCGTTAATCAGACGTGCTGTTATGGTTTCTGACACCGTATGACGATCTGTTCTTTACAAACATGGTCAAAAGTGCATCACGGAGCAAAGAGTCGCGATGAAGAGTCGACTCAGAGTCGATTCTTTGGCTCAGACTCCTCTGGGAATCAGTGTCGGCTCAGTGTCTTCAGCCCATCACCGTTAGTATCTTTACCGACTGTCCTCATAACGTTGTGATCTGTAGCATCTCGTCACACGGGTAAAGCGTGGGTTTATATCCCAACGAGTCGAATCCATTGACCCCACGGGCAGGAGTCGAGAGGCAGGGTTGACTCCCGACAAGCTGGAGTTGAATCACTAGCTAAGGCTAAGAGTAAACAGTAAAGTCTTCGAGCTTGGACTTTTGTCCACGTTGGATTCTTCTGACCAGAGCTTTATTGCAGGGCAATCGGCGCCAATCCCCTGTACTGCGACTGCCGCCTGCGCTGGCTGTCAGACTGGGTGAAGACGGGCTACAAGGAGCCGGGGATCGCCCGCTGCACTGGCCCACATGGCATGGAGGGCAAACTGCTCCTCACCACACCTGCCAAGAAGTTCGAGTGCCAAGGTATGACAAACCCAGCATGTCAGCTGCTGCTTTGGGAAGTCATGACCTGCCAACAGTGTAGTGACTTTATTAACCCTGGGAAATCAGTAATTACCTGTGATGGTGTAATCTGAGTGATGGCTCATTCAAACTAGAGGAGAAATTTTGACTTTGCTATAGTGTTTCCTGATTTAGCACTAGGATAACAGATGGCTCGCGTGGTAGAGATCTTCATCCGCTTTGTCTGCGCGTTGCAGGTGACATAGACCCTGCCATCCTGGCCAAGTGTCACCCGTGCCTGTCCAGCCCCTGTCTGAACCACGGCACATGCCAGACAGATGCCACCGAGCTCTACAAGTGCACCTGTACCGAGGGCTTCAAGGTGAGAGCACACGCGAATACCACTTTAATGTCATTACATTGCAGTTTATGGGTGTAAAGTGGAGCTTTAACAGGCATCCTACTGTATGTTGCTCCTCAGGGAAGGAACTGCGAGACGGCTCTCAACGCCTGCGTCAGTAACCCGTGCGCGAACGGCGGGACGTGTCAGGTCACAGGAGAAGGAGACGCCTTCACGTATGTGTCCTTCAACAATGCACTGAACTTGTACGTAGTGAGCTTGGGAAGAAGAACTGGAGCGAAACGAAACGCTGCTGCCGGAAACAAAACCTCGTAATTTTACGGGAGAAGGAAAAAAACTTCTTTACTTTTGATGCAAGTCAATGGAACCAGACGTTTTTCCAATTATTTTTGGGCCGTTTCTCTTGGTCCATTCATCATGAAATTTACATACATTGTAAAAGCCCTTGGGTACTTTCAAATTAGGTCAAAAACTGAAAAAACGACAAAAATGGAGATGCAAGGTTTTGTTCTGACAGCAGCGAAGTACAGCTCCTGAGCTAATCCTCATAGACCTCTAAGTGGTTACTTATCCCAAAAAATATTACGCTTTGAGAAACATTACTGAAGTTCGGCCTTTGTTATCTCAGTAAGAGCAAGAGTGAAAGGGAAGGTTTACAAGACAGCAGTGCGTCCTGCTATGATGTCTGGTTTGGAGACTGTGGCGCTGTCTAAAAGACAGGAGGCTGAGCTGGAGGTGGCGGAGATGAAGATGCTGAGATCTTCATTGGGAGTGACAAGGATGGACAAGATTAGAAATGAGCAGATCAGAGGGACGGTGAAGGTGGAGCAGTTTGGAGATAAAGCCAGAGAGGCCAGGTTGAGATGGTTTGGACATGTGTTGAGGAGGAATAGTGGATATATTGGGCAAAGAATGTTGGAGATGGAGCTGCCGGGTAGAAGGAGAAGAGGTAGACCTCCAAGAAGGTTTATGGATGTAGTGAAGGTGGACATGGAGATGGTTGGTGTGACAGTAGAGGAGGCAGTGGACAGGGCGAGATGGAGGCAGATGATCCGCTGTGGCGACCCCTAAAGGGAGCAGCCGAAAGAAGAAGGCCTTTGTTATCTCAGTGTGACGCAGAGAAACTTGCTCATGCACTTGGTACAGCAGAGTTGATCACTGTAATGGTCTTTTTACTGGAGAAAAGCTCATATCACCCCTTTTTACACACTGCACTGCTCACTTAAGGAAATTTCTTCAAGGTCCCTTTAGTAAAGGCAGGGGTTCCATTTAGAACAGCATTTCTGCGTTTTCTTATTTTACTGGAGGTGTTTGCAGAAGGTCAGTATCTGCGGATCTAAGGTCACATGCTGGACCATAAACAGACACTGTGATGTAATCGGCAGCTTTAGAGCCTTAAAACGAGTAGCAGAACTTTAAAATCTGTCCTAAAAGATGGTTCTTCAAAGGTTTAGTAAAGGCAATAAACCCATTTACAACCATGTGTTATATCGGGAACCATTTGCATGCTTAAATGGTTCTTTGCATGGTGAAATTGTCCTTCATCTTAGGAGATTGTGTTGTATATGGTTCTATAAAGAACCTTTTGGAAAATGGTTCCATGCAGAACCAAAAAGCGCACTTCTGTTGTCAGAAGCTTGACATTGTAACAGTGGCAGAACCCTTTTTGGTGCTACACAGAACGTTATACAACACTTTCTCCATCAATCTGAAGAACCACTTCACCATACAAGGAACCATGTAAGCATACAATGGCTCTAAGTAGAACCATTGCCTAACTAAAGAACTCTTGAGCAGCCTGAGCAAAAGCAGAGGTCTGTGTCTAGAACACGGTCATTGAGGCTTCACTGTTTCCACCCTTAGCTGTTTCTGCCCACTCGGCTTCGAAGGGCCAAGCTGTGAGATCAACATCGATGACTGTGAGGACAACGACTGCGAGAACGGAGCCACCTGCTTAGACGGGGTCAACAATTACACGTGCCTGTGTGCCCCCTACTACACAGGTACCCGCCTGATCCACACCCACGACTTGTCTGGTTCCCTCAGTAGTCGTGTACATCTGCCAAGACATTGAGAACAAAGAAGCTTTAATGTGATTGAATACATGGTTTTCTTTTTCCTAAAGGCTTATCGTTAATATGCTTTAAGTTTGTTTCTATTAGAAATACCATTGCTGACATGGACGCTTGTCTATGAATCTACACCGATGAGGCCTAACATTCTGACCACCTCCTTGTTTCTACTCTCATTGTCCACTTTATCAGCTCCACTTACTGTATAGCTGCACTCTGTAGTTCTACAGTTACAGACTGTAGTCCATCTGTTTCTCTGATACTCTGTTACCCTGTTCTTCAGTGGTCAGGACCCCCATGGACCCTCACAGAGCAGGTACTATTGGTGGTGGGTCATTCTCAGCACTGCAGTAACACTGACGTGGTGGTGGTGTGTTAGTGTGTGTTGTGCTGGTCTGAGTAGATCAGACACAGCAGTGCAGCTGGAGCTTTTAAAAAAAAAAAAGCTTTTTAAAGTCAGAGACGACAGCTCATCTGCTGCTGCACAGTTTATGTTGGTCATCCTCTTGTCCTTCATCAGTGGTCACAGGACGCTGCCCACAGGACGCTGTTGGCTGGATATTTTTGGTTCTCAGTCCAGCAGCAACACTGAGGTGTTTAAAAACTCCAGCAGCACTGCTGTGTCTGATCCACTCGTACCAGCACAACACACACTAACACATCACCACCACGTCAGTGTTACTGCAGTGCTGAGAATGACCCACCACTCAAATAGTACCTGCTCTGTGAGGGTCCATGGGGGTCCTGACCACTGAAGAACAGGGTAACAGAGTATCAGAGAAACAGATGGACTACAGTCTGTAACTGTAGAACTACAGAGTGCAGCTATACAGTAAGTGGAGCTGATAAAGTGGTCGATGAATGTAAAAGCGGTGATCGGTGTATTTCCTGAATGAAAAAATATCTGGACATTCAAGATCATTAAAACCATCCCAGGTAGCTTTAACAAACTGCTTGTGAGAATGCCAAGACTGCAAAGGAAGACTAGGGTGAAGACAGTTTAACACGGGGGTTTTTTGGTCACAGCGTAAATCCAGATATGCTGGATTTATATATTTCTCAGCCGACTGTATCGTGAGGTAAGGATTGCTTTGTGTGGTTCAGAGTTATTGATCCTGTGTGTCTGTGTAGGAGAGATGTGTGAAGAGATGGAAGACATGTGTGCTCCTGGAAGCAGCCCCTGCGAACACCAGTCGACCTGTCTCATCACTGCAACAGGCCCCAAGTAATAAACCCACATGAGCTTCAGCCATTCGTACATGCAGTTCGGCCCGAAGTCATTCAGTTGGCTAAGTAGAAGGCCTGTCTGGATACTTTTGGACAATCATTTCGGCCAAAATAATAATAATAATAATCCTTTTTTTTCTGTGCACTAATCACTGCTTGCCCATGTGCGTCAGGTGTGTCTGTGCGCCTGGATATGTAGGCAATGACTGCAGCGTGGACTACGATGACTGTCAGGAACACAAGTGCCAGAATGGCGCCGAGTGTGTGGACGAGATCAACGGCTACTCCTGTGCCTGCACCAGAGGCTATAGGTCAGTACCAGGTCAAGCTATGAGCTGCCCTTATACCCAAAATCCCAAACACATACCAGTTTCCCTGAGGCTGGACAGTAGGTGAGATGGTCGATGCTGCTGGAGCTTTCTTACAGAATCGAAAAGCCTTTTCTTACTGGAATTTACTTCAGTCCAGCAATTTAGAGCAAAAATCTGCAAACAGAATCAATTGATGTGACTAAGGTGAGATTTTTTTTTTTATTATAGAAATTTGACATTTTTATGGAAAACGAAAGTTTGTGTTTATCTCAGTTTGAAATAATAAAAAAGGTCTGTGTCTCAACACAATCAACAGATTCCCTTCTTACACTCCTTTTGAGTATTTCTGGATATTTTAGGATCTCGTGGGCCACTCGTGGTGATTTGTTGTAGATGTTGGAATTTTTTCACAGAAATATGTACATCAAATATCTATCTCCAAAATAAAATTCAATAAAAATGACTGGCACAAATACTACAGTGAGCTAGAAATGTAAAAAACGATATCGCATAATTGAGAGCAAGTGAGGTCACAGCGTAATGACACACCTATAAAATGTCTTTGGATTTTTGATTACGTCATCGAGCACCGGCGGATGGGAATAATAATACTAGGTGGCCAATCACAGCTGAGCTCCTTTACATAAATTAGTCTCTTTAAAAAAAAACCTTAAGAGATGAAAAGAGGTTGGGAGTTGATCGCGTAAAAATGAATTATTATTATAGACAGTTTTCCATGTGAAACCCACACAAATGGACTTTAAAATGCTGACCAGCTTAAACCATTAAAAAAAATACCAGGAGTCAAAACACAAAAATGCAAACAAAGGATCAAAAATATGAAACGCACATTCTGATATCGAAACATGACTGCGATACAGTAATTGTTCATTATAACATCGTTAGTGCTGTACAAGTTTTGACCATGTTTTTCTGCTCCTGTCTCCAGTGGTCAGCTGTGTGAAATATCACCCGCCCCGCGCTCCCTCTGTGACCTGGCCGACTGCCAGAATGAGGCCCCATGCGTGGAGCAGGCAGGACGGGCGCTCTGCCAGTGTCTCCCTGGCTTCGGCGGGCCGCGCTGCGAGAAACTAGTCAGCGTCAACTTCGTGGATCGAGACTCGTACTTGCTGCTGAGCGACCTGAAGAACTGGCCCCAGGCCAACATCACACTGCAGGTAGTGGACACGCCTACTGTTCTGTCACTCGCTTGGTCAATTGATTGATTGCTCTTGTTCGCTGCCTATGTGACTTACATGTTTCCCATGAGTCCTCACTACAGTGACCACTGTAGAAACCAAAAGCACTGCTTGGTCACTTTGTAAACGATTGTAAACCTTGTAGGTACAGTCACGGACACGTGCAGTGAATCCATAGAGAGGCGTTATTTCTAAATCAGGGGTTTTCTGTATGTCCTTAAGGTGTCCACTGCAGAGGACAACGGCATCCTCCTGTACAATGGAGACAATGACCACATAGCTGTGGAACTCTACCAAGGGCACGTTAAGGTCAGCTACGACCCTGGCAGTCAGCCAGGCCATGCCATCTATAGGTAAGTCGTGGCACAAAACTGGAGAGTCCAGGCTCATGAAACACTAAATGGCCAAAAGTTTGTAGACACCTGCTTATCCAACGTTTCTTCTGAAATCAAGGACATTGATAGGGAATTTGTCCATCCTTACTGCAGTAATAGCCTCTACTTATCATGGAACATTGGCATTGTCTTACTTTGAGGGCCAAAAGTGTCCAGACTCTAATGAATCTTGTGTTAATACATCCTTCTCTCTCTTTGTGTCTCCCTTTCTAGCACCGAGACCATCAATGATGGTCAGTTCCACACAGTGGAGCTGGTGACTTTCGACCAGATGGTAAACCTGTCCATCGACGGTGGCCTGCCCACCACCATGGATAGCTTTGGCAAACTGCGGCCCCTGAACGGAGAGGCTCCGCTATACGTGGGGGGTAGGGGCCCACCGCAGATACCTACCTCCACCGCAGGCACTCTAAATTACACTACTGTCAATCACCCCCTCCTTTCCCCAACCCCCACCTATCACCTGGTCACACCACTCCCAAACCCCAGCACCCCTGCACTCCCCCACCCTCAGAAAACCCTATCAACCTCACCCACCCACTAAAACCCCCTCAGACCATTTTCCTAGACTGTGTTTGCTATGGCCCCTCTCCCTCTCAAAAAAATTCCCACTGTAATTGATTTGGCATCGTCAGATGCAGAATCCTAACCAGCCCGCAGACAACCATGGTTCATTCAGCCCACATTCCTAAGTCCCTATCAGATACAGTCTACACTTTCCAAAGAGAAAGAGAGAAAGTGATGTGTCTCTGCATGGTGGTGGTTTTTGTGTTCTTTGATATGTGGAACCATTTGGTACTGTGGCTACTCTTGAGATCATAAGGTTGAGGTCATAATCGAAACGCAGATCCTCATGAAAACGGTCGATTTGAGGATGTCTTGGTGACGTGGCTTGGTAAAAACCACTGACAAGGGGTGAAAACTCCAAGTAAAAGCTCACAGGATTCAGGATGGTTTATACCAGGCAACAGGCGATGCGATAAATGCAAAGAACTGCCCCACGTCACAGTTTAAAACGGAGGTGGTGACGGGCGAATGCAGAATTGGTTTCCAATGCAAAGGTTCCTCGATGATCTCACGAGTTGCTGCTTGTGTATTGTTCTGTTATGTAGCCATTTCTGTTGCTTGTGCTATAACAGCAGGATGCTTTTGCATGATCCCCAGCCCCTGTCTTAGTATTATTTTAAAGATGCTGAGTGCCACATCATTGAATTGACAGGTCAAATATATACAAAACCTAATACCGTCTGGATCCAGTTAAACCGATTTATTGATTTTGGTCAGGTTTCGATCCCGAACAAATGAGCCTTGTCTGCCGGTTCTCATTCAAGAGAGCAGAAAGGAGAAACTCCTTTCGTCATTCGAGTAGCACTTTTATGCATTTTTTTAATGAAGCAGCAAATTCTGCTTCTGCTAAAATAGTTGGTCTTAAAGGGGCTCATGAGTGGTGCAGCCATCTGAAGGCCTATTCACACCGAGTCTGGACACACATGAAGTTTTGTAAACGACCACACGTGCCTTAATTTCATCTTTTACATCAATTCACAGTTAAAATATGTTAAAAATTAGATCAAGAAATCAAAGCTTAGTTGCAGGCCAAGCAAATGTGCATCAAGATGGCAGCAGAACAGCTGATCTTGCTTGTGGCAGAGCTTGAACAGCTTACACGACAATGAAAAGAGCTCAGAAGAATTGCCTTTACTTCCCATTACTAACATAAGAAAATACCTTAAAAATTGCTCTTCCATAAGGCCTCTGCCTTGTGACTATTAACCAAGTTAACCAAGTTTCTGGTGGCTGTAAAAAGGGATTTGAAAACGAACCGTTCGTTTATTCTTTTGTGTCATTTCAGATTCAGATTCAGATTCGTTTATTGATCCCAGGGGGAAATTGCAGTTGTTACAGTTGCAGCCATTTATGTAAAAATAAACACTTTACTAATAATTTAAGACAATATAGAGAATTTACAGTATGTACACCAGATTTAAGTACTTAAGAATATAGTAAGGTGGCGGTGATTGTGATAGTAATGTGAAACATCAGGTATAAAGCCGTTACAATTATTTAAATTATTTAAATTAAGTTAGTGTCCCTCGGAGTTTTTGCACACACAATGGTTATTACTGCACATATGAACAGTTTCGTATTGAGTTTTGTGAATGCAAAACCAAAACCAATGTACATGCATGAGTATGTTGCGTGAACCGAGACCCTGTATTAACACCACATTTAGTGTAGTTAACGTACACGACATGGTTCTGTAAAAGTGGCTGTTGAGCTGCGCTGGTTGAACTTGCTTAGAGCTGCTTTTGTGGTATGGTGTACATTTCTAATACATTCCAGACCAGCATCAAGTTTCAAACATCAGACAAAACAGCTTCAGCTTCAGCTCTCAAGTCACATGGTGGAGATCGTATGACATTCCCAGTCACGTTCTTTGTTTCTGGATTTATTGGCATGTTTTATGGCCAAATTAGAGATGACAAGCTACAACGGCAATTTATACTGACTGCGTTTTTATTGCCACCACTGCTCAAGGTCCTTTTTCCGTATTCTGCCTGCGCTTTTTTTGGCCTGATAAAGTTCTACTTGGTGTGACATCACATCACTCCTGCAAGCATGTTGAGCTGTCTAATGACGTTGCGTTTGCAGCACTTACAAAACATGAGGCGGCTTCACAAGCCCTCCCAACTTGGTAGCATCTCATGATGGGGGGGCAATCACAGGAGAACTGGAGAGGTAAACCTTGCCATGACTAAACTGGAAAAAAATTGTAGAAAAAGTAGAAAATGGCAAAAACGATTCAACAAAACAGCAATATTTGTTTTCCCAGTCGCACTTTTCTGATTATTGGTCCAGCAAGACATTTTTGAGTTCCATGAGGTTGCATTGCTACCTATTGCATGTGTAGACGCACAGCAAGAATCTTGGCCTTATCCCATCTTAAGACAACTATTGGTACGTTAGTGGTGCAAGTTAAGGTGTGGAACATGGCTCTTTAAAATATTTCTCTCCCCTTCGCCACGCTCCATCACTCCCACGCCAGCCCTGTGTTGTGTGTGTCAGTGTGCCACTGGGCTTCCTCTTCTCCCAGCTCTAATCAGGCTCCCCCTTTCCCTCCGAACATCAGGAATGCCCCTGGACGTGCACTCCTCGGCCCTGCGCATGTGGCAGATCCAGAACGGTTCCAGCTTCCACGGCTGCATCCAGAACCTATACATCAACAATGAGCTGCAGGACTTCACCAAGACCCAGATGAAGCCTGGCGTGGTGCCGGGATGCGAACCGTGCCGAAAGATCTACTGCCTGCATGGCATCTGCCAGCCAGATGCCGCCGCGGGCCCCGTCTGCCACTGCCAGCCGGGCTGGAGTGGGCCGCACTGCGATCAGCCGGCTGCAAACCCCTGCCAGGGCAGCAAGTAAGTAATCCTCTCGGGAGAAAAGGCAGCTGCTCGTGCTGACTGCTGTGGAGACACCTAGATGTATTTTCACACTAATGGGTTTTTACCCTTTTATTTCCATTATGACCTGAACAAGACATCAGCGCAATGCTTAGTGCAAGGTTGTGAGTTTGCTTGTTGTAGTACTCACTGCACGAGCTGACCGGGATGTTTTGCATTGATCTGAAGAAACTAGATGTGAAAGTATGGATGAAATGTTGAAGCGTAGGGCCGTTAATTAATCATAGTAGTAATCATGTAATTTGTGATGATTATTCTGTAATTTGCCTTTTTATTTCTTTAAGGTCAAACAGTAAAACTGGCCTTAACTGAACCAAACATGATGTCTGGAGCTTTTCAGATTCAGGAATACTTTTCCCAGCAAACGATAAAAAGGAAGCCTTTAAAATGATTTAATAAACATACAGTTGTGTGCGAAAGCTTCAACATGCCCAGTCAAATTCCAAGAGAAATGAAAACGTTAACACACATATTCTCTGCAATTTTCAGTTCAACAAAAAATAAAATGAAAAGGTGCCAAATCTTTTGCAGTCAGGTTTCATGTATTTGTTCCTGTTAAATGCAGCAAATGTACGTTAAAATGTGCAGGCGACTTAGAAAGTCAACAAAAGTGAAATATGATGCTTTTAAAGCCACTTTAATGCAATTTTGAGAGTTCTGTAATGCTCCTTTGACCCAGTCATGTTATGAACTTGTTTATTGCAGGTATCTTCATTTAATAAAAATACAGTTTTATGCATACACTTGTATGCCCGACACTTTTCACCATGCACTTTACTTTACAGTACAGTATTGATGCAACTCTGAGTTAGTAATGGCTTTAATATGTGCTGTTAGACCTCATACCACTCAGTGCCTGCTGTCTGTCTTTGGGCAGTCGTGGGCTGGAGGTTAGGGATCTGGCCCTGTGACCAGAAGGTCGCGGGTTCGATCCCCAGAGCCGACAGTCCATGACTGAGGTGTCCTTGAGCAAGACGCCTAACCCCCAACTGCTCCCAGGGCGCCGTGGATTGGGCTGCCCACCGCTCCGGGTGCCTAGTGTGCTCACTGCCCCCTAGTGTGTGTATTCACTAGTGTGTATGTGGTGTTTCACTGCACGGACGGGTTAAATGTGGAGGTGGAATTTCCCCGTTTGTGGGATTAAAAAAGTATCACTTAAATACAGCGAATCTGCCTCATATGCTGTGTAAACATGTAAATATACTTTTTTCTTTTATACTTTATTTCCCTTGTGCTTTAACTTCTGTCTAGAATTCTATGTATTTTGTATATTTCTGCGTAGTTTATGTAAGTTTATGTGTAATTATATGTCTTGCTACTGAAACACTGCAATTTCCCTCTGGGATCAATACAGTTCTATCTATCTACCCACCCACTGAAACATTCAGTTAGGTAACTGTGAAAATTATTAGTTAAGCTGTTAACTGACTGCCAAGCTGTTTAGCCTAGACCTAGTTAAGCTGGCTTGGCAGCTTCCTGTTCATTATCTTCTTTGTATTATTATTGTTTTATTATGATCATTATTATTAGAATTATGGTTAATAATAATAATAATAATAATAATAACTTAGGCAACCACATAGGATACCATAGCAGTGGCCTAGCAACACCTCAACAACCAACTGGGATAACATAGGAATGCTCTAGTAACATCTCAACGGTCACCTAGGATATCAAAGGATTGGCCTACCAACACCATAGCAACACCTGGGATATCTTAGCAACCAATTTAGGTAAAATAGCAACCACCTAACAACATCTTTGCATCTTGGGATACTGTAGCGGCACCCTTGCAACACCTTTGCAACCACAAGGGATAAAATTAAAGGCCTAGCATTATTTTAGCAGCCAGCTTGGATACCCCAGGAACAGCTTGGTTACTTTGCAACTTTACCCTCTACTCATTTATTCCTATACGCTTTTACTTCACGTAGACACAAATTATAACATCAAGCTTTTAATCTTAATTAATAAACATTAAATTAGCTGAATTCGTGAGATTTCATTAATGTAAATTTTCACAGATAATCATTTTCAGTAAACTGTTTTAATCAAGCAGTCACGACAATCTTAATGAAGTCTTATGTTATTTCAGACCCTCTGTTGGTATCAGTTGTAAGTGGTTACCGTGTCGTTAGACCCAGTAACGAATGAGGAACTTTCCTTTTTGTGCAGGTGTGTGCACGGAAAATGCATTCCACTAGACATGCAGTCCTACCGCTGTGAATGTCAGGAGGGTTATCGCGGTGCCCTGTGCAACCAGCAGGGGGAGCTCTTCAACCCATGCAGAAGGCTGCAGTGCAAGCACGGGCGCTGTCAGATCTCAGACTCGGGTGATGCTTTCTGCCACTGCGAGAGCGGCTACACCGGAGAGTTATGCGACGCAGGTGAGCATGGTGGGACAGCTGATGGCAAAACTGATCCGTTGTCTTCACTGGGGCTGCAAAAGGAAGTTCAGCAGCTCATTGCAGCAGTTCGGTTCAGTTTTCCCAACTTCTGCCATCAACTGTGGCAGGGAAATAGCCTAGATGTTGATTGTGTTGGTGAAGGTATACCCAGTGTTATACGATAAAAGAACTAAGAGAGGGCAGGACATGCTCCTGCCCTTTTACCAGCTTAAATAAACCGCTGGTGAAGCTTTTGTCTGTGGAACATTCGTTTTCGCTGGTGATGCTGTCATCATGCCAGTGCTTTCATGGCTGCATGCTGCGGTCAGTCGTGTGCACACCAACATGCAATCGTAGCATGTAAATCTTAGGTGGCTGAAAGTGGTGCACGGGAACTTCTTATCAATCTAAACATGATGGCACGTTAACAGTCCAGTAAAGCCTGTCTACAAATCTTCCCTGTTCCCTTGTTGTCTTACATGGTGTCCAGTAGGATGAAAAGGAGAGAGCCTTTCAAGTAGCATTCGGTCAGTAAGCTTCTTTTATAAACCATCTGGTAAACTAAATGACCGCTCGTTCTGGATCAAGGTAGTTAAAGTCTAAGTCATTGCACAGGTAAATGGACTTTACCGGACTTTCCTACCGAGTTCCCACCATTTGGAAGTGAATGTGTTCTAAAGTCTGATCAGTGTGAAACATTAAGAAAGTGTGAAACTACCAAAACACAGATTTTCTGCAGGTAAATAAATGTTTTTATATTTAAATGAAAAATATTATGACTTTCCTGTGTGTACAGCTGTTTAAACCGACCCAGTGCAGCACGCGGTTCAACGTCAGCGCAGCAGCGTAAAACTTTGGGAGAGTCTGTTCAACATAAATGATGAACTAACCTAACTTTGTGTAAATAGAGCTCAATATAGAAATATGTCCACATATGCAGTCGAGACTGACGCGGCTTTTTTCTGAATTTCTACAAACACCATTTCATTTTATAGTAAATGAGTTTGGGCTGGTTTATGTTTATGAACAGACGCCTACAGATCAACATAGTAAAGGAGCTCATCTGTGATCCTGAGTTTAAAGCCAGTTTTTATTCAACTTAAACTTGGAACTAAGTTGTAAATAAATCTGAAACTGAAACTTTGCTTGTGTGTAAAAAGTGATTTCAGAGCCACTCGGTTCTCCCTGATGGAAACTGTTTACCTTCAGTGTTTTGTGCTTCTGATCATTTTAATAGACGTCAGCGTCACTAATTAATGACGTTCTATTAAAAGACTGGTTTACCAAGAGAGACGCTGGAGGACTTTCACCTGAAATGAGTTCATGAAGCCAGTCTGGTTATAAAAATGATAACAGGACATCAGAGCCAGAATTCCTCTTTTAGTACTTTTACTTTATACTTAAGTACATTTGAAGGCAAATACTTTAGTACTTTTACTCAAGTGGAGGTCTAAAGGGAGGAACTTCTACTTTTACTGGAGGAATGTTTTACCTTGGGGGTCTCGACTTTAACTCAAGTACATGATTTGTGCTCTTCATCCAGCGCTGATTGAGCATGATTAAGGTATTGGCTCTCTCTCAAAGCAATATAGTTTAAGTCTAAGGTCCAAATGATTTGGTAGTCCTAAATGTGTTTTCCAACTCTGCCTTTGAACCAATTTGGTAAAAGCATCCATATCTGTCTGTCTTTATTCCGTACAGAGTCAGAGTGCCGCGGGGAGCAGGTCCGGGACTTCTACCAGGTGCAGCGCGGCTACGCCATCTGCCAGACCACGCGCATGGTGTCATGGGTGGAGTGCACCGGAGCCTGCGACACGGGCGCCTGCTGCGCCAGCCAGAGAATGAAGCGCCGGAAATACACCTTCGAGTGCAGCGACGGCACCTCCTTCAGCGAAGAAGTGGAGAAGACGATCAAATGCGGCTGCGTGGGGTGCATGTAGCATGCCCCTTCCCCCCCTGCTAACGTGTGACCCCACAACCCTACCCCGCCGCCGTCGCAGAGTCAGAGAGAAACTGGAGGGGGAGCGAGAGAGTGAGAGAGAGCGAGAGCGAGAGAGCCAGCGCGAGTAAGAGAGTATACAGAAATATATATTAAAAACCTATCTATATATTATGGACAACGATGTTTGTAAAATATAGGACTTTTCCTCCCTGTCCAAGGGGTGTTATGGCATCAGACAAAAAAGAACAGAACATCAAAACGCAAAAAAAAACAACAAAAAAAAAAAACAAAACAACATTGTATCTGTGAAACATTGTTTGAGGAAAAAAAAAAACAACAACAACAAAACAAAAGGGCGGCTGATGAGAAGTTCCGAGAGGTATTGTGTTCAGAGCAGGTGTCGCACGATTCCCATTCGCAGCCTGAAATTCCGACCCTTTATTTTGTCCATGCATTAGGCCTCAGATAGCCAAGACACAATGTCATCTCCGCTAACAGAGACCTGCGTGGCCCCTGGCTCAAACGCCAGGGCTTGGTAAAGTATTACAGGAGCCGTGGACAAAGAAGCGAGGTCTTGTGTGAGGTCGTCTTTGGTGACAAGGTACCCTAACGGCGTCTCAGTAACGGTGATGACACATAGGGCCCCATGACGACCATCATCACAGACCTGTAGGTACATCCTCATGTATACGTGTAGATCTCTAGGCTTTCACCTAACCTTATCGTCCCAGCAGGTACGGCGCAAGAGATGATACGACTGGCACATTGTCCGAGCTGAAACAGCTTCTTGGTGAAGTGTTGGCAGGTGTTGGTCGTAGTGAAGTTGCTGCAGGTTGCTGTGAGGAGCTAACTAGCTGCTGTGGGGGTATCGGGAAGAGGTGCCTGGCCCCCTTTAGCCTCCCGCCAAACGGTATTGCGAGCACGAGCTCCTGGTGCCATTAACTTGTACAGTTGCTCACAAGAGAGGGCTTACCGACATTCAGAAACGTCCACCGAGAGTTCAGTGACGTCCAGGTTCCGTTTCTTCGTCATTGGTCCACGGCGAATGTGGAGATTTTGGGTTTTTTTTCCCTTTTTTTTCTTTTTTTTTTTTCTTTCTTGCACTGTCATTTCTGTTTCCCAGCGTAAACGGAGGGCGTGTTCAGAAACTAAAGCACGGCAACGGAAATGAGCGCGGGATAGAGGTGATGCCGTCCGTTCATGTAGTTTCATAAGTTGCATGCTTGTCGTGATGCGATGTCCACCGTCACATAGGGACTGTAGTTAATGTTCTTATCGCTGTTGTCCAGGGGCGTCAACCCCGTAACACGGCTGATCACATCGCCTCACGTCCTCTTATCTTTTTTTTGTTTGTTTGTTTTTTTTTCCCCTGCCAGTATTTGTCCCGGTAATTCCTCTTATGACGGTGTGTTGACTAAACAGCCCTCCCCTCGGTTCGTGAATCGCCATCCATTCGTGACGTTGTTCAGAGGGCTTTTGTGTAGCTGAGTGGTGTCAATGGCTCCCACACTGTACAGAAAAGCCTGTAGTGTCCTGTGGTGACCATTCTCCCAGCATGCATTGCCTTAGCGATGGGAATTAACCTGCCCCTCCTTCCCCACCTCCCCTCCGTTCCCCTTAATGTGAGCAGGAGGGATCTTGTTTTCCCCCCTCTCAATGCCTGCAGTATTACTTGTGCAAATGATTGCATGTTGGAAAGACTTGCAATTTGATATGTAAACGTCTTTTATCATTTAGTTTCGTTTGTTTTCTAATTTCAATGCTTTTTTGCATTGCTTTCCTGTGTTTTTGTTTTTTTTTTTCTTTCCTGATGTAACCTAACTCCTTTAGTCCTCTCTTTATACAGAAAATGCCTAACAGATTCTAATATATATTTGTATTTCATTTTGGTATAGTATTTTTATATGTTAAAGAGTTAATCTGTGTTTTCTGGAAGTTACTATTGAGAAAAAAATGGCAGGATGACATTTGGTGGGCTTCCTCTGTGTTTTTGTTTTCTTTTGTTTTTTTTAATTATTATTTTTATTTAGATTTATTTGATTTGGGTCATTTAACTCGCTCATAGCACGGTACAAGCTACCGTAGTTTGTAATCGGGGAGAAGGAAAAAAAAAAGAAACCGGAAAAACGGCAGGCCTTGTTCTGATAGGAGCCAGTGTGTTGAGTTTAGGGGAACATTTAATATTGTATATGTTGTCTTCCACGTGTATATTACATCTAATACATTTTGAAGTTCTGTGTTCTTTTCTCTTTTTTTTTTTTTATTTATTTTTATCTAAAAAAAAAAAAAAAAAAAAAAAAAAAAAAAAAAAAAGCTTTTCCTGATCTAGAAGCGGCTTCAGTGATAAGAGTTTTTTTTTTTTTTAAAAAGGAAAGTAAAAGTTTCTTTAAAGCCAGAATTTATCGAGAGGATGTGGGCTGGCTAACACATTCCAGTTTCACAAGCCAGGGGGGGTCAAGAGGTCGAAACACATGACTGACTGTGGAAATGACCCTCACATTTCTTTTTTTTTTTTTTTTTTTTTTTTTGTTTTTTTGTTTTTTTACTCTTGTTTTTATACATTGTACCCTCTAACCGGTGTCCTCCCTTTCAATCCCTACTCAGAATGCATATACGGGGTTTTACCCTTTCCAAACAAGTCCACCTCACTCTCACCGACTGACCGCCCGCCTGCCCGCCCCTCCATCATGTGAGCAAACATCCCAAGCGTAGGTGCCAACGTCATAGACTTCCAAGAGAAACCTTTTTCTTATACATAGATATTCAAGGAGTCGTCCTCTTTAGTGAAGTGGTAACTATTAGCGGTATTTTGATGTATCTGTCTAATGTTCACTCTACCATCTACAGGTGGGTGCTGAGGTGTTGTTCTTTTTATTTTTGCGGATCGGGTAGCGAATGACGGAAAAGCCCGATCCTTTTTCTGCTGCTGTGGATACTAAAACGCTCATTTTATATCCCCATTCAAGCCTTGTCTACTTAGATGGAGGTGTGAACCGCTTGCCGTTCACGCCGTCCACGTTGAAGGTGTGTTGCATGGTTCCAATGCACTTCCATCCTCTGGAGAGGAGCTCTGGTCTTCTGTTCTTACGATTTCAAAGGTCTCGACTGATCCCGTCACGGACCCTCTATCTTTCTAAGCTATACTCATAAACATGTATTGTGAACAATGCAGTGTCTCTGTTGTATTGATAAAAAAGTGCTGCATAAGCTCTTACTGTTTGTTACCTTCAGATGTGCTTCTGTTGCTTTTTGTGCGTCTCCGGGATTGATGGTTATAATTGATAATTGCAGTAATTCTGAATGTAAGTAGTGCCACCGACAAAATGTTTACTGAAAACTCCACCCTTTTCATTCATTAAAATGTGTGTGCTTTTATTATGTAATACCGTGTGGGGTACTTTTATTGTTCCACAGGCTGCATCTAAAACCCTGTACCAGCCATGTCAAACTGTGTTGTGCTGCGGATACTGGCGCTTAACCTCATCTAACGCTCTGAATTCGGTTCGTGAAGGTCTTGTTACGTAGCTGACGAGCCAGTCAGGTGGTGTCTAGGCCTTCAGTATCGACCTCATGATCTCCGGGAACTGAAAAGCGTGTTAATTTTGACTCAGTAGAAACATGCTTGGACTTAAACTCTGCAAGTGAGACAGTACTACTCTAATCTCCTTGTTAAGGGCAGGATTGAAACAAAAGGTGTAAATTCTTGGAATGGCCGGCAGGAAATCGACCAATCAGGAGTTGTTTTTCTCTCTGGTATCTAGGTAGATACAGCCAGTCGAGCTCTCCTAATGCTCAGGACTTCAGGAGCTGAAGAGAAGGCCTAACGAGAAGGTGAAATCACCTATCAGCCTAATTTTGAAGTGACGGAGTCAACCAATCACATTTTGATTTCCAAAAGGTGGGACCAATTTCACGAGGGGGAAAAATGTCACTCAAGGCCTTCTGGAAGTTCTAGATACATCGATGAGTGGGGGAAAAAAAGCCACGGCAGCTCTACACCAGCCTCTCTAGCAAGTGACCGGGAAACTATTACAAAGTGAAATTTTAATATGCAGAAGGTGCTTTAATGCTGATTAATATGAATCTGATCTAATCTGTTTTTCTTGATAATTATCCATTATTGATTTTTCTTTGCTCTTCATTAAACACAAGTTATTACATAGTAGGTCATTAGTAATTGAGTGCCCTGTTAACTGATGGGTTGTCTTAAGGTCATTAGCTTATTTTCACTAACTTTGTAATAACTGCTGCTGTGACTGAGTGTAAAACTGTTTATTCATAGAAAGACGTAACGCGAGAGCTCGGCAATTCCTGTTACACTGGTCTTACTTTATTTGGATGGGCCTCCAAAGATTATGTGTAGATGTTCGATTTATTAATACACTTTGTGTTGAAAGTCAGCTGATTCTCACCAGTGTTAGGGTTCGGGTTAGGATAAGTACCTTGGTAAGGCTTAGAATCAGGTCTAGGTTTTGAGGTTTCATTAGGGAATGACTTTAATTCAAAATTAGTACAATGTATGTTGGACAACAGCAAGACGATCATCTAAGAGCATTAGCAGAAGGTCCAAATAAAGATGCCATCAACGAATTACCTCTTCAGAAATCCACCGATTTGTTGTTGTTTTCCTTCACTGTCCTTTTCCTTACTTTTCCTTGCCCATACTCAGCCGTGTGACTGCTCAGCGCTTTCATTACTTTGGCCTATAAACACTTCAGTTACTTAATAAGCCTGATGTAAATCGGATAAACTGTTAGCGTCTGCAGAGTTTTCGCAAAAATGCAATACCATAGACGTCCAAATTCGGTTACGAAGCCGTTTTGCGGTCTTGCTGATAATGTAATTAATGTATATTTACTTTCAGCCTCGCCATCTCACAGCAACGCTGCTCAATTATTCCCAGTACCGTTTTTTGCACGTGTGCAGACTGAGAAAGAAATCCGAGTACGAGAAATCTGATTACTGAGCTCAAATCCAGCCTCTATCAGATTTCTTAATCAGACGTCTAGGCCTTACTCTGATCTAAGAAACCAGCGTGCAGTTTACAGTAGCCATTTGTTTAATCCGACTATAATAACTGCAGAAATCTGATTATGATAATAAATGTTGTATATGAAAATAAAATGTTGGCGGTGGCGCGGTGGGTCGCCTCACAGCGAGGAGGGTCAGGGTCCTCTCTGTGTGGAGTTCTCCCCGTGTCTGCGTGGGTTTCCTCCAGGTTCTCCGGAGGCCAATTGGCCAAATGGACATGCTACATTGCCCCTAGGTGTGATTGTGTCTGCCTGCCCTGTGATGGACAGGCGACCTGTCCAGGGTGTATCCTGACCGCCCCATGACCGCTGGGATAGGCTCCAGCACCCCCGTGACCCAGAAGGATAAGCGGCTTATAAAATGTGTCTGTGTGTGTGTGTGTGTGTGTGTGTGTGTGTGTGTGTGGCCTGTTGGCACACCTTTGCTGGACAAGCTTGTCGTTGCCCACGTTGCGACCTCATTATTATCATGTTATTGCCTGACTTGACCGTTAATAACTACTTCACATGCCGCTCAGAGTAAAGGTTACTACTGCTAAATAGGCTAGGATAGAGTTTTATCATCCCACAGGGGGAAATTTACATTCTTACAGCAGATAAAGAGCAGTACGTAGACAAAGATGTTCATCATACAGAATACATAGTGTAAGATATAACGTAGAAATAAATAAATAAATAAACAAGGCATCTGTTAGCAGAAAAATCTAAAAAATAAAAATAGAATTAAACTGTACAGTTTACACGCGCAGCTGTGTGGATACGGCACAGTTCTGAGCAGGTGATGACTGGATATCACACAGAAACTGTAGATTTTGCACTTGTACCATCTGTCAGCAGCAGGTCCTGCACGTTAATTAGAGGTAGGATAAGATGCAGGTCTATGTGGAGTGTTCGTGAAGGAGTGCACTATGATAGAGCGAGGTGTGAATCCACAGTGTGTTTGACAGAGAGTGTCTGAGTCTCTGCTTGGGGAGGTTCTGATCGTAGAGCCGAACGGCCGCGGGGAGAAATAGAGCTCGTGATTAAGGCTCGACTACTTACTGGTGTGGTTCATGAACGCTTAAGTGTAAAACATACAAACAAAGCCAAAGGACTGTTTCGTACAAGGCTGCACAGTGGAGGACAAATGGGTGAATCAGAAGGTTTATTAACGGATCATTAATGAGATTAACGCCAGTACCGGCCAGCTCTTAGGTCAGTTAGTTATTGGCAGTGTGACGAGCAGCTGTCAGTTCACAGCTAGTGAGTGAATGAGCTTTGAACTACAAACCAGGTTCAGATCCAGGACGAGCCCCCGGTTCTGTTGCGACCTGGCCTAGGGTCAGACTGTGAGAGAAGATGCGAGTGGGCTCTCTCCCTGGACCAAACACTGGACACCACTGACACCAGACACTTCTGGGCTTATTTTCTTCAGAAGATGGAGAGAGCCCACTTTCATTTTCTCTTACAGCCTGACCCTAGACCGGGTCACAACAGAATCGGGGGCTCGTCTGGGATCTGAACCAGGAACCGATCCGTGTCTTGTCCATTCCTGGTTTGTTCTCCACACCTCACACTTGAAATCGTATGCTCCTCCCTGTTGTCCCATAGTGTTGCCTGCGGGGTCGTAACAGTGTAATTAAAACCAACAGTGGTTAATGAATGACTTATTAACAATATAACAATTAAACGAATTCATTAATACTACGATAATATGCATTTTGCCCTTATTAATACAAACACGCCTGATCTGATATCTTTCTGGAGAAGACCAGTGTGACTGGACACAAGGGTCAGTTCTCCTTGCTTTGCCTGAATTGGGGTTGCTATGCTGCCACCTTCTGGTTTAAATCAATATCATCTGTACTCACAACTTTATTGCCTTGCTGATTCACGGCTGCTATGCATATTTTGTATTACCACCGGTCAGCGTCTGACCACAGAGTCACACTTGGCTGGATATTTTTGGGTAGTGGTCTACTGGCAACTAGTGATACTGATATGTGTAAAAACTCCAAACACACCACAGTGTTTGGTCCACTCAGTCCAGGACCACACGGTTCTTCCACACCAAACTGGCTCATCCACGTCTTTATGGACCTGCTTTGTGCACTGGTGCGCAGTCATGTTGGAGCAGGAAGGGGCCGTCTCCAAACTGTTCCCACAAAGTTGGGAGCGTGAAATTGTCCAAAATCTCTTGGTGCTGAAGCTTTGAGTTCCTTTCACTGGAACTAAGGTCTGTGATTGACTCTGCAGAAAGTCGGTGACCTCTGCGCACTATGCCCCTCAGCATCCGCTGACCGCTCTGTCATTTTACGTGGCCGACCACTTCGTGGCTGAGTTGCTGTCGTTCCCAATCGCTTCCACTTTGTTATAATCCCACTGACAGTGGACTGTGGAATATTTAGTAGTGAGGAAATTTCACGACTGGACTTGCTGCACAGGTGGCGTCCGATCACGGCACCACGCTGGAATTCACTGAGCTCCTGAGAGCGACCCATTCTTTCACTAATGTCTGTAGAAGCAGTCTGCAGGCCTAGGGGCTCGGCTTTATACACCTGTGGCCATGGAAGTGACTGGAACACCTGGATTCACTGATTTGGATGGGTGAATACTTTTGGAAATACGGTGTACAATGTACATTGGAAAAAATGGTTTGTAGGTTCAACCTAAAACAAGCAAATATGTACAGATAAACGACGCTTTCTGTTGCAAAAGCACAGCTAATTACACACCTGTTACGATCAGAAAAGGCAGCTGTTTACTCTGTTATTAATTAATCTGTAATTACGTGGGTTAAAAGTGAAGATCCATCTAACAGCGATTATAACACAAGTGCATTGATAATGTGTAACTACACAGTTATTAGAGGTAATATAATTTGTAACCCCAAAGTCTTATTACACACTTCTATAACCTTAGAATAACTAGGTTGGTTTACACTGAAATCTCTGTTACTGAATAACAAGCTTTAGTATGTAATAAACCTGGACTTGGGCGTTTGTTAATCACTTCGTAGTTGGTCTTTAACCCTAGTGGACTATGTTGTTAATATTATTAAGAACTGTTCAGCTGTTGATGGAAAACCAGCAGTTATTAGAAATAGAATTAGCCAAGACGAAACAGCAGAGCGATGATCTCGCAGATGAACATTTAGATCATTTAGTTGGACGCTGAAAACGTTGCATGGCGCATTAATAGTTCAAATCTCTTTCTCTTTAAAATGTATTTGTCATTTCGTACCAGACTGTGTGTTTCTCTGCTATCAATATCTTTTTTTGTGTAGCTTTTTAAAAGCTATTATTAAAAAATATAAAAATATTTAAAAATTAGTTTTTCTATTTTAACCACATTAATGATGTCCTTCAACCTGTACGGAAGTGAAGCAAAGCAGCAAAATGTCTATAGAAATGTCCCAGTGGCTGTTAATGACATTAAAACTGCAAATTTTGTCTAATAAGTGTTTTAATGAGCGTCTTCAAAATGTTTAGTCACACAACAATTGGCAGGTTTGGACGACAAAAGTTGAGAGAAAAACAGTATTTACAGATTTATCTTTAGATCTTTGTGTGTTACAGTGTTGAGAATGTACTCACTTAAATTGGTAAGCGTGATAAAATCAGTGTTAAGTCAATCAAATCATTCAGGCCTGATTTTTATTTATCCAGCCAGACGTTGGTGTTTATATGTCAAGGAAAAACAGGGTCCCAAAGAAAGTGTTGGGTCCCACTATTGGACATGACTGTGACGAGCAGAGTTAATGTACTGTAACAGTACGTTTCACCACTACTTACACTGTTGTTCTTTATGTGTACCTACAGTTTTTATAGGCTCAGTATAAACATGACTGCAACCCCAACAATGACCACAAGGGGGCGCCACAGTCAATTCTGGCAATCTCAAGCAAGTCCCAGCCAGACTGGCAGCTGGTTCAGAGCTACACACTTTAAAAAGTCGGTTCTACAGTAAAGAAAACGGTTCTCTGTAGGGCCACGAGCACTCAAATAACTCATTTGCATGTTTAAGGGGTTCTACACAGTGCCCGAGAACACAGTGCTGCATGTGGTTTTATATAGAACATTTCTATTTTATAAAGAATATAGAAAGGGTTCTATGTAGCACCATGCTATGAACTTGGCATCATAACAATAGGAGAACCCTTTTCGGTGCTACTCTTTTCTAAAAAGTTCTCTATAGAACCACACATGCATCTCATTTTCCATCAATCTGAAGGACAAATTTACGATGCTGAGTGCTCACAATCTGTGTTCTTGGTTCTGTTTAGAGCCAATTTCTTTACCAAAGAACCCATTAAGAACCATATTTAAGAGTTTGTGCAATAAATATATATTATTTCATTTAAACAGTAGAGTTTTTAAAAAGATGGTTCTTCAAGGTTCTTTGGTAAAGGAAATGGCGCTGTTTAGAACCGTTAGTTCTATAAAGAACCATTGCATACTCAAATGGCTCTTTTCATGGTGAAATGGTTCTTCAGATTAATGGAGACTTTGTAGTACAATGGAACCTTTTTGAAGATGGTCCTATGAGTGTTCTGCAATCATTAGCTTGTATTTTGGTGCTGCATGGGAACCTTTTTCAAAAGTGTTCTATAGAGAAACATCAACACATCCTCCATGAATCTGAAGAGCCCCTTTGGCATGCAGAAACACTTTATTCATGCAAAGGGTTCTTTGAGTGTTCATGGTTCTATTTAGAACCATTTTCTTTACTAAAGAACCCTTTAGGAGCCATTTTTAAAAAGTGTAGGCAATATATATTTTTTTTCATTTGATTAAGACAGGCTTTAAAAGATGGTTCTTCAAGGCTTCTTTCTTCAGAACCATAAATTCTATATAGACAATGCGCGCTTGGAGCATGGAGAATTTGTTTTATAATGGAACCTTTTTGATAATGGTTCTTTGTATAATGGAACCTTTTTGATCATGTAAACTTCAAAATGACTCCACCCAATTTAGGAAGACTAGAAAATCTAGACTGAAAGTTAAACCAGGACCTGGTCAGGGCCCGCCGGTCAGGGCCCGTCGGTCAGGGCCCGCCGGTCAGGGCCTGTCGGTCAGGGCCTGCCGGTCAGGTCCCGTCGGTCAGGGCCTGCCAGTCAGGGCCCGCTGGTGGGCCCAAAGTTTTATTACATACTTCTATAGCTTAACAAATGCTCAGCCAGTTTGCCCTGAAACCCCAGTAGTTACTGCATAATAAGCCTTAGTATGTAATAAACCTGTGATTTTGAGGGGTTAAGACAAGTGAAGGCTCAGTCTCAAAGGGGGCCTGGTTTGTTTGGGTCTTAGTCTTAATTCTTGACCCCTTCAACTCGGTCTCAGATTCTTGATATAGCTCTGGCCTTGTCAACTGTCTTGCCAAAGCTGCAAAGACCACAGGTCAACAGACATTCAATCTACTAACCCACAACCTAAAATTAGAACGCTGTTTACTTCAGGAGTTTCTCGAGGCGGCACGTGAGCGCTCGAGGGTCCAAGAGAAAATAGAGGGTCCAAGTTAGGAGCAGCTGAATTTAAATACTGTTCCTCTTTGTGCAGAGACTGTCAACAGCCATGGAGTTCACAAGGCGATACCTGCCCATGGAATGGGAGGAGAGGTGGAGAAGAGAGAAAGAGAAAAGAAAGAAGGTGATAGAGGAAGGAGGGGAGAGGTTTGAGCAGGAGAACAGGAGGTTGAAGTGGATCAAGGCTTACAATGACAGCAGAATGGGGATGAAAGAAAAGGAGGAGATGGAGAACATGAGGAACGGGAGAAGGAAAGAAGACCAAGAGGCATTTGGGCGGAATGAGCAACAGGAGACACAGACGTACAACAGAGATGCGTACCCAACTGAGGTCTTCCGAGCCCTGGAGGAACTGAGGCAGTGGTCCGTCCTCACTGACCTGACCTTGGTTCTTGAGAAAGGGCTCAGCTTCCAGTCTCACTCTCTGGTTCTGGCTGCCGTGAGCACCGTCATCCAGAAGATGCTCCAAGAAAGGACTGAAGAGAAGATGTGTCTACGTTTGGGTCCAGAGGTGTCTGGGTTGGGACTGTCTGCGGTGCTGGAGTTTGCCTACACTGGAAACCTCACTGGTCTGGACAGGGAATCTTTGGCTCAGATTCAGAAGGCCGCTCTCTATCTGGGGGTCCCCAGGGTTCTGGAGCTCTGCAAGGAAGAGGAAGACAGGAAGAAGAGAGAGAGTGATGGAAGCAAGAAGGTGGAAGAGATGAAGAAGATCTCTGCTGAAGAACAGATGGAGGCCAGTCTTCGGTCCATCAGACAGCTGTGGGCGGAGGGAGTTGGCTGTGATGTGGAGCTGGAGGCTGAAGGAATAGTGTACCATGGTAAGGAGATATAAAATGCCACAAAAAAATAAAGGAATTCCACCAATTTTGCAACCAATTTTCCGCCAATGACATAATTAAATAGCTAATTCATTAACAAAAGCAGTCAGTGGTAAGTGGTATGAAATGCTTCATTCTAGAGAATCAGAATTGCTCACAGTGGTGGTGATCAGAACCATACATCCAGCTCTAAAAGCTCCCTCATAGAAAGTTACTACATGAAATGGTAGTTCATAAAGTGCACTGGCTGTTTTCTGAGACACTGTTTTGGGTTACAAATTTGGCCAAAAACATATATTTTATTATCTGTTTACAGCAAAGAGGTACATATAGAAGTTGACTTCTACCATCATCTTTATCACATACAAAAACTCAGAAGACACGTGAAGGTTCGCTGGAGGTTCTGGATAGTAAATACAATCTCTATATTTGTATTGTAGTCATGGTGACCACAACACAATCACCACCACTGTAAAGAAAAGATATTTAAAATAATCAGTGTAGCTATACAGGAACTCATGAAAGGGTTCTTCAGATTAATGGATTTCCTGTCCACTTTCAGTGCATAAGGTTCTTCTGGCTGCGAGCAGCGACTACTTCCGTGCCATGTTCAGCAGTGGCATGAGGGAGAGCCAGCAGGCCACAGTGTCCCTGCTTTTGATAGGGGCTCATGAGCTGGAAGCCCTTCTTCACTGTAGCTACAGAGGGGATCTGGCTCTTGACTGGGACTGCGTCTTTGAGCTCACTTGCAGCGCCCTTCAGTTCCAGTTCCAACCTGCGCTCTCACTCTGCCTTGGCTTCCTGGAGCAGCACATCGATGTCCACAGCTGCCTGGACATAGTTGCCTTTGCTGAAGCTTACATGATGAGTGACTTGCTCGAGAAAGCCGAAGACTTTGTCCTTGTGCACTTCCAGGAGGTCGCGGCCACTCCTAAGTTCCAGGACCTGCCAGCCGAGAAGCTGCTGGACTTCCTAAGACAGGACGGCTTGTGCGCTCCATCTGAGCTAGCAGTCTTCAGGGCGGTGGTGACGTGGATCGAGGCCGAGCCAGACGAGAGGTTGCCTCGAGCCAGTGACCTGATGGCAGGAGTGCGCTTCCCGCTTATGACCTTCCGTGAGTTCCGTGAGGTCAGAGCCATCAACCTGCAGATGGAATGCAATAGCGACAGTAATGTAGAGCTGTACGAGTCGGCACTGACGGAGTTTGGATTCGGAGGGTCCTGTACCAAGGTGCAGGATCGTGTACGCCACCCCAAAGATGCCCTCATTCTCATTGGCGGCGACCAGCTAGATAATGGCCTGAGGCTCCCAAGCAGACAGCTGTGGTTCGCTAACTCCATGCGCAGTGGTGTAGGGCTGGTGAAGGAGATGGAGTGGAGGGTTCTGGGGGAAATGCCAGAGCAAGCCAGGTTCAGGCATGGAGTGGGCGTCCTTGATGGAAAGCTCTACGTAGCGGGAGGCTGCCACTACTATGCCAAGGCGGACACAATGAAATCTGCTTACAGGTGCATAGTTACAACTTTTTATTGTCATATAAAACTCTTTTATGAACTCTAGCAGTGCCTGTGGTCACCTTAAAGAGACCTGCATAAATGCTTCATTAATCTAGTTCCCATCTCCACTGTGAGCAGACTAGAAAGGAGAATTTTTGCACTCACCACATACAGTAGTATACAGTGTGCACCTGACAGTTTTAGGGGCTCACCACATGCTTTGTGCAAGCAGCCACTAGTCTCCAAGTTTGACTTTGCTCCTTAAAGTCACTTTCAAAGACTTTCTGTTGAATTGCATTCAATTTAATTCAACTTGTGTCCATCTTGGCATCATTCACATATTTTTGACACAGATATGATCCTTTCAAAAACTCTTGGGAGAGACTGCCAGACATGCAGGAGAGAAGGAGTAACTTCATGATGGTGGTGAGAGGAGACAGCCTGTACGCCATTGGAGGAGACCAAGAAATCAACACCAATCTGGACAGTGTGGAAAAGTACTCACCAGACAAAGGCACCTGGAGGTAAGGGACGAGCTTTCAGTTTTCTATTATCCATCCATCCATCCATCCATCCATCCATCCATCGTTTTCTATTATAAACCTCTTAAACCACCGTGGCCACATTGATTCTCTCTGTTTTTGGACAATGACCAGCCATAATTTGACTTATATCAAGACTAACTGTTGGTTATGTCACATGACTACTTTAGTCCAGACACTTGCAGTCTATTGTCGTCATTTTTGGCCAACCCAGCATAGTGTCTTAGTAAGATCTCGGGCCACCAGAGCAGCTTCAGTGCACCTCAGCATAGATGCTACACCACTCTTCTTGAATGGTGTTTTAATGATAGTGGGAATCTCAACAATGTTTAGCTGGGTTAAGATCGGGTAAATGCAAAAGTCGTAGCTTATGATTTACATCTTTTTTCTGCTCCATTCATTGAACCCATGTGTCCTCTAAATGGGGGCATTCTGGAAGAGACCAGTCCCATCGAGAGAAGGACAAACATAACCAGTCAGAATCATTTCCTTTCAGTTTACAGTGACTGTGGACACAAGTGGACCCAGACCATGCCAGCAAAATGCCCCTACAGCTTAACACCATCAAAAATGTGTTTTCAGCTCTGACTTTCCACCAATTCAGTAGAATGATCCAAGTCTGCATATAGTAATAATGTTCTGTCAGTTTCTTGCCTCTCAGTCTTATGTGTAAAATGCATTATATGGTTTTAGTTTATTTGATTTATGATCATAAAAGGCTGCATAGGTCAATTTCCTAATCGTTACCTACTAGCTTTTATTCATCATTAGTATTTTTGGAGACAGAATATTTCTTGATCGATATCTGGCTGCTGCGTTTTAGCTTCATGCACCCGCTGGATCAGCCCCTGAGTGGCCACGCAGCTGTCGTCTGGGACGGCGAGATTTTCGTCTCGGGAGGTTTTAACTGCAAGTACCAGTGCCTGGTCTCCATGTTGCTCTACCACCCAGAACAAGGCACCACTTACCTGGCTGACATGGCCCACGACCGGGCCCTGCACTGCATGGAGACCCTGGCCAACCGCTTCTACGTAGCTGGAGGGGTGTGCAACCTGCGGAACTTCTACACTGACCAGTTGTTCTGTGAAAGCTACGATCCTGTAACTGACTCCTGGACCGTGTTCACTCCTCTGCCCCTCTCCCACGTGGGAGCAGCCTCTGCTGTCCTGGAGGAGAAGGTGTACATTCTGGGTGGTTACTGCCAGGAAGATTACAGCGAGGCCAGGCTGGTGCATCGCTTTGACCCCATCACTCAACGATGGGAGAACATGGGCAAGCTGGCAGGCCCTGTCACAGATATACGGGCCTGCTTGCTCCACTTGCCTGCATGTCTGAGAAAGTGAGAGGGACAGAAAGCTCTGTTGAAAATGCTATTAAGGTAACACTTAACTTAAGATAATTTTTGGTACAACAGCAGGTGAGAGTAGCTGAAAGTTACAAGAAGTTCTTAAGGAGACTTTTCCAGTTTTTTGCATATTTCAGTTGTTGCAATTTGATGTCAAATAGTTTACTGTACTCTGATTCCTTTACAGTGGTGGTGATAGGAACCAGGGGTTGCCATGACGACAACACAGATATAGACATTTTTATTAACTATCCAGAACCACCAGTGAGTTTATATGTAATGTTGATGGTGGTAAAATAGTGGAAAATCCATAAAAATCAAGTTTTGTTTGCCTTATAACACCCTGTGTGTATCCCTCTGCCATGAATGGATTAAAAAAAAAACATTTCATGTCAAAAGTTTCTCAAAACTGTCATAAAACAGTGCCTCAGACGTCAAGCAGAACCATTTAATGTAATAACTTTCTGTGAAGGAGACTGTAGAGCTTCGAAACTACTGACATCCAGTTCCTGTCACTGCCACTGTGAAGAAGATCTCTAGAACCAAGCCTTTCACAGTCACTCTGAATGACTAACATATTCACTATTTCATTATGCAGATGCGTTATATTGATATTTATTATTACTGTAGTTCACATATACATGTGTGCTAAGTAGTATAGTGTACACTTACAAGTGATGTAAACTGATGTTTCAAAATATCAAAGGAAAGCATTTAGCCATATTTGTAGGTCCAGTGTGATGCATGTATACTTGTTATTTTAGGGAAAATTCTAATTAATGTCAGTATGTATATATATATATATATATATATATATATATAGTATGGTATAGGCTCATAAATTGATTTTTATTGCATTGTCATTGTAAACTTAGTTAAAAGGGATGTTACAGTACACAGTACACTATGAAATTGTATCACTCTAGGTGTGGCTCACAATTCAGTACTATAATATTGTAATACTACAATAATCAATAATTAATTATTACCTGACCCTTATTAATCCCACAATGGGGAAATTTCACCTCCGCCATCTAATACCACATACGCACTAGTGAACACACACACTAGGGGGCAGTGAGCACACTTGCCCGGAGCGGTGGGCAGCCCAATCCGCAGCGCTCAGGGAGCAGTTGGGGGTTAGGTGTCTTGCTCAAAGGCACCTCAGTCACATACTGTCGGCTCTGGGGCTCAAACCAGCGACCTTCCAGTCACAAGGCTGGTTCCCTAGCCTAATGGCTATTAACTTTACAGGAGAGGGCAAAACATGCTCATTTTTAATTTAATGTCATTTTTTAATTTAATATTAATTTTAAAATGTTATTTTTAAAATATATTTTTCCAAGTAATTTTAGAGCATCGCTGCTGGTCCATTATATCCATTCATTATGAAATTTTCACACGATGTATAGACAGCCAGCACTTTCAAATGATGCAGAAAACTAAAAATCCACAGTAAAGAAGATGCATGTTTTTCTTTGGACAGTGATGAAATCACCAACTGACTGGAGAAAACAAAGTAGTGCTTACACTACATGAGCTGTAATGATTTATTGTAGCTGCACTATGTAAGAGGACTTAATTAATTAATGCTCAGAAAGACGGTCTGGCTCAATGTTTAGGTTCCACCTGCAACATCAACATTATACTGATGGAGGTATGATGACAATAGTGGATAGTTCTGTCATGTCCTCAGAAGACACAGCCTTCGCCACGCTTAGACCAAGTTTAGAGCTCTCTTTGAATTCTCATTCCATCCGTAGATTCATCCCCTCAGGAAAATGTTCTCCCACATGTTTTGCGCAATTTCCACCAGAGAGGTCTCCAAATCCCTAAAACGTACATATTGCAGCTTCAAACAAGTGCGTCCGCAATGAGGGTGCTCCATCCCTCTTGAAGGGAATAAAAATGAAAAATGTGATTCCTCTTTACCTCAAGTACATCGGGTAGGGGTAAAAACAGAAAACAGCTGGTGCTGTATTTGTTCAACTGAGATGATATTTCATGTTTTTGTTTCTCGTATAACAACACGTTTGATTTAGTTTGCTTTGTCTTATGAGCTTTTGTTAAATGTTTCTATGCTGCTAAGAAACCTGTCTGAATAAGTCAGGCTAAACTCCATTTTACAGTTGTTTGTGTTGTACTTTTATGATGTTGAACGGTGATTTAATAAAATGGAAACATTAATATGCCATAATTAAAAAGACCTATTATAATACCACCAGAAAGTCTATGAGAATGTTAAAGTAAATTCAGACAGTTGCCACAGTTTACTACATTATATTACTAATGCCATAATACAGGTATTACAGATTATTGCAGGGCAGTGATAGAGAATATCATCAGCAGTGTATCAAATTATTCAACAATACCTCTCTTATGTGAAACAAATTTAAGTGCATCCATGTAAATTTGAGTTAAGTTTCATTTTGCTTCCAAAAGTCTAAGAATGCCAGGTTATATAACCATCCAAGCAGATATGTTGATTAAGGAAACTGTCGAAAACAAGTTTTAGTTCTGTAAAATTCTGAATAAAACGCTTTGACATGATTTCATGTTTGAAAACTTTAAAATAAAAATCTATAAAAATAACATGGGCAACATTAAAAGTACTCAACTCGTTGAAATACTTTTGTCCGCAAGCTCTTACTTTAAAAAATGTCAGGGGTCACAACCTGAAAACATTTTAATATGTTTTTACAAAAGAGGAGCCAGGGCGTTTTCATGGTACAGTGCCAAGGTCAGAAGCCCTGGCACAGATTTGGCGAAAATAAAAAAGTGATGTTTAAGTTGGGGTTAGAACGGTTCAGTTGACCATGTCAGGTGGTCTGACCTCAGGAGAACCATTAAAATGTGTTATAAAAAGGAATATAGTAATGTTTATTTATTTGAAAAAACATAAGTATACATACAAGTTCCAAGGTTTCTGCGGGTGTCCTAGGTAGATATTTGAAATTAGTCTGAAAAGTCAGGTGGCACAACAGTAAGTTAGACTGTGAAACCAGACCAGCACAGTTTAAAAACAGAAGTAGGCAATTAAAAGCTTTGATAAGAGTGAGACTGTTTAAGGTATATATGCCAGTATAAAAATACACATCATGTCCCTTTTAATAATATTTTTCACAATTGTAAATTTTAAAAAACATATTTGTCATTGACCCTTATACATCCTTCTAATTCAATCTAACTGTACTGTTCCAGGTGTCTTTATTATGAAAGTATAATTATGCCTAATGATTACACAAAGTTATTCTTGGAAATCAGACACAAATTTCCTGTCATATACTTAAGAAATGTGACTTAAATGTGGGGATTAATGTACACTTTGTATATTTAAATTCAAAATGATAATTAAGTTATTCAATTTTCAGTAGATATTAAGTGAAAAAATGTTCAAAAAGCTACAAAGAAAATAGGCCTCCTGGCCCCCACTTGGAAGACCTGACAGACGCCAAAACTGCCCCCATCAGATAAGCAGCACTGAAAGCTTTGATCTCTGAGAGAGAGGAGAAGATCAAGCTGCTTCAGATCTGAAAACATCCACAGGTGTTTCTGTCCATCCTTCCACTGTGAGAAGACCACTCAGCGCTGTGGGTCTGAAAGGATGTGTAGCTGATCAGAAAGAACCTCACTGAGAAAAGGAGACGGACACATCAAACAAAGAAGCTGGACAATGGACTGACCGCCCCAGAGTCCAGACCTCAACACCACAGAGTGGGTTTGGGATTATTTGGATTGTAAGAAAATTTTAACGCTTCTTGTGGAGTCCCACAAGTTTCAGCTTTAGGGCCTTTGACTTTCTGTTTGCATATGTTCTCCCTAGATGATGTCACTAGGAAATATATAAATTTTCGCAACTGTGCTCTGAAATTCAAGGCAGGCTTCATTTCTAGGATTGTATCATAGAAAGCTTGAAATATTGATATTTGGGAGTAAAATTCAGCAAAAGTGTCTTTCCAAACTTTCCAAAAAGAGATAGCAGCTCTTTTTAGTGGGGTTTACTTGAGAAAACGATATATCCTCTACAATCCGTGCATGAAACCTAACAAAAATCACAAATCACCCCTGTTTTGAAAAAGCTGCATGGGCTGACTTTGTCTTTTGAGATAGATTGTAAAATTCTGACACTAGAACTCTCTAAGCTTTTAAAAATGAAGCACCTTCAAACTATTTAGAGATACAGGATCATTTCCAGTTAGCAAATATCTGGGTTATCATCCAAACTTGTGAAATCCTGGGAAGTTTTTATCTCTTTTTCCACTTATGCTGACACAGTTGCTGAACTCTAAGCAAAATGGCTAACAATCATTAACCAACAGTAAATACTACAAATACTGAGACACACAAACACCACTGTCAGACTTCGCTCAGACTGTGCGACCACTGGCTTCTAGTTGCTGTGAGGGAAGCGACGACTATATCGGTAATAATGCAGCTGATTCAGATCTTCCTGTTCACACTGCTGTGTGTTTGCGAAGGTGAGGACGTGGATTTCATGAAGCCAACAATGAATGTCTACACTGAGATCCTGAAGCTCCAGGCTGTGGTTGAAGGACTGACCGAACAGCTCAATGCTGTGAAGAGTGAGCTGACCGAGCAGAAGAGTTTGGTGCACAATCTGAAGCAGCAGATCGTTGGTAAGTGCCGAAGGTTTTATGAGATGTAATTATGTAAAGGTCTTTACCAATTTAAATGTTCTTTCTAGAACCTGTACAAGGGTCCACTTTTTGTCTTGGCAGGCCAAAGTGCAAGGTTAATGCGCATATATAAGTGTATATATATAAATAAATGGGTAGGTATATATTTTTCAAACATTACATTTTTGTCTAAAATGAAAAATAAAAGTTCAGAAAAAAAAACTGGTAAATTCATACAAAGTATAAAAGTAATTAAACTAATTGGGCCAATTAAAAAAATTCTTATGGACAAAGTTTGGCCTGCAGGCCACACAGTAGGCAGATCTGCTGTAAGCTGTGTAAAGGTTCTTCACACTTGGTTCTGTAAAGCAGAGAAACCTTAGACTAAGACCTCTCTTGTAGACAATGCCACCGCAGGATTTACCTGACAGTTACTTAACAGGCTTTTTTGAAGGGCCGTCTACTCAATTGGGGAAAAAATGATAATACTAAAAATGCGTGACCTGATTTTTTACCAAAGTTGTACCTGAAAACGATTATATGTTTAGCCATGATTTCACCATTTCAGACCACACATGGGTTAACAGTGGCGATGTTAAAGCGCTCTTTATTAAAGCATTCTTTAAGCTTTTATTTTCTGGCAGAAGTCAGCCTTTGTATCTCTGTGAGAGATCACATTAAACTAAGGATGCTTCCTAATACTCTGCTACTGCTTCTACTTCCAGAGAGTCCTAAAGTGGCCTTCACAGCTTCCATGACCTCCACAGTGAACTCACACCGGGGGCCATTCTCCTCTGAGACGAACCTGATATTTGATAAAGTTCTCACCAACATTGGAGACGCATACAGCGGAACAACAGGTCTCCACACAATGCTTAAGCACTGCGGTGCAACCTGAAGCATATTTGTTTCCTATGTTTTGGATAGTTATTGCATGAAGTGTTAGGTTAGCACAAGGTTTGAAGAGTCAGAGAATTTCTTACACTCCACAAATGTCATCAGTGGCCTAATGATTATAAGGCTTAACAAGCTAATTAGGCTCTGAGACTTTAGAGACTTTAAAAGACTTTAACATTTTAAAGCCTGGCCACATTTTCACGCTGTTACTTTTGTTTTTGCTTGTTTTTATATTTAATGCAAACAAATATGAAGTAAATGTAAAATCTATCTGTCTCTCTGTCTGTCTATCAATCCTATCTTTCTGTCTGTCTGTCTGTCTGTCTATCAATCTGTCTGTCTGTCTGTCTGTCTGTCTATCAATCCTATCTATCTGTCTGTCTGTCTATCAATCCTATCTTTCTGTCTGTCTGTCTATCTATCAATCCTTCTATCCTTCTGTCTGTCTGTCTATCTATCTATCTATCTATCTATCTATCTATCTATCTATCTATCTATCTATCTATCTATCTCTCTATCTATCTGTCTGTCTGTCTGTCTGTCTGTCTGTCTGTCTATCAATCCTATCTATCTGTCTGTCTGTCTATCAATCCTATCTTTCTGTCTGTCTGTCTATCAATCCTTCTATCCTTCTGTCTGTCTGTCTATCTATCTATCTATCTATCTATCTATCTATCTATCTATCTGTCTGTCTGTCTGTCTGTCTGTCTATTTGTCTGTCTGTCTATATGTCTATCTATCTATGTGATATGTAAGTAGCATTAAGGACATGTTAGAACGTGATTGGTCTCCAGTTAAAGCAGGTAAAATGTTAAAGCCACCGCTTTGTTCTTCTAGGACTGTAGTGTGTAGATCCTTCTGATTCGGTCTACCTGTTCCTGTTCCAGGTATCTTCACAGCTCCTGTTAACGGAGTGTACTACTTCAGGTACTCCGGAAATGCTTTTACCTCCCACGACATGGGTCTGAGCATCTTTAAAGGCAGTTCCCGATTTGTATCGTCATATGAGTACAATTCAGGGGAGCAAAACGATAATGCGTCCAACGGAGCGGTCATGCAACTGGAAGCTGGAGAACAGGTGCACATGCGGCTCTGGATTCGCTCCTGGGTCTTTGTGGATTACCGTTACAACTATTCCACCTTCACTGGGTTTCTGCTTTATACCATTTAACGACAGCGTGAACAGCGTGTTTCTGTCTTACCCTTTTCTGTTTGTGGTCTGTTTGTGGCTTTCATGTGCTTGTAATTCATGTTTACCCGACCATCTTCCAAACTCTCTTAGTCCCTTAGTATTAAACAGCCTGTTTTTACTGTGTCTTTAAGACTGATGCATGCAAATGAGCTCTGTTCTGGTTGGCTGCCTTGTGTTGTCGCTCATTTGGGAAGCAGAACACACTGAACTATTGGACCTGTTGTCAGATCACGAGGTGAATGTATGTGACATCATGGCAGATCCAGTTTTGTGACATCACAAAAAACAATACATTCTAAATTTATGGCTTCAATACCACATGTAGGCTCTATAGATGGGGTTAACAGTAGGTTTTGAAACTTTCACAATACTACCATAATATTCTCTTTTCCATGATGTGGGCTGATTTTTATGTGGTGTATCCCTAAATAATGGTTCGATTAGCTACCAACAATGATGCCGTATAGCAGCTGTGGGTATAATATACCTGTTTTGGGGTTAATGCATCACCTCTGAAGGTCACAAGATGATTATATCAGTCCTGCATACATCTAAGAATCGATGTCATAAAGCTAAAAACGAGTTTTGTTCCAAAAGCATTTTGCAGAGAAAATGTCGGTAACACTATCTCTGAATTGTCACGATTGTAAAGCGTCTATAAACACGTTAATAACATGTCCTAATGCATTCATATGGCATTATAAACATGGTTATAAATGTTTATAATAATGAATTGAATGCTGAATAGCAATGTTTATTATATATTCTGAATTGTCAATATAATGCATTATAAATAGTAATGTGCCAAAGAAGTCAGCCCCTCCCCTGAACCCCCTCTGTCATAGAGAGCTGTCGTTGTAATTTGTTCCCTCACTGGTTCTAATGCCAAGCGCTAGAACCCTTCACTCTGTAACACTTCACTACAGTACAGTAATGCTGATTTCTGCTGGCGTTCTACTGGATATGCAGTGTTAAGTCAGTGCCAGGCTAACGGTGGTGCACATTAACGGTGGTGAACATTAACAGTGGTGCACATTAACAGTGGTGCACATTAACAGTGGTGAACATTAACAGTGGTGAACATTGACTTTCCCACATTGGGTGAAACTCTGATGTTGCTCTAGTTTAAACTCTGACATTTGAAGCCTGTAATGAGCTTATTGTGTTTTAGTGTTTCAGTAAATCCTTCAGTAAATTCTTCAACTTGAAGCCTCAGTCTTAACACTGGAGGAGGCTTTAGTCCAGTACGCCTCACTTTACTTAGAGTGGACTAATACAGCTTATAAGCTCTTATTAATTTATTATGAACAGGATTTATATTGCATTATGTGAACAATTAATAATGCATAATAAGCGTGGCTATAACGTGTAGTGCATATTTAGAAATATTTATAGCCAAGTTTATAATGGCTTATGAATGCATTATAACATGTTATGAATGTGTTTGTAGACGCTTACAAAGGTGACATTCATAGAAAGTGTAGCTGAAATGTCCTTTCATTGTTTCCCCATAGACTGTAATCTGTGTAAGGTCTTAATTTAAGCAGAGCTTAAGAGTTCAAAATTTTCAAATGTTTTGCTCACTATGCTTTTAATAGTAGGCTGCTATTTAGAGCCAATCCTCTTTACAGCATCATTATACTTCAATGAACATGATTATTACCAAATACACCCAAAGTATTAGCAAATAGCTTGTTTTCTGTTAATAAACCCCTTGTATTTGTTTATACTTAGTAACTGTGAGAATATTCATAAAATTCAGGAAGAAAGCAGTTCACTCACTCAAAATTACAAGTATAAGAGAAAATATGCAGTCGCTGCTATTAAGATTACATGAGTGAAAACTGAAGTTATGTTTTTATATATTGTAATCCATCTGTAACAGTGAACACATCACCAGCAGTTCCTATGTTGTTGAATGTATTAATTAATGTGTAATGACACAGTTATTAGAGACTCTCAGTATAAAGTGGGGCCCTAAGGTGTGAACTTCATTGCATGTATAAGTCTATGTAATTCTATAATTTCTTGCTCAGTCAATGACAACTTACAGGGCTTAGCAGGTCCCTTCATAGTTTTCCATGAACAAAATTCAAGCAAAAACTACAATTTAGACATCAATGCAAAATTTCATTGCTGGTTTTTCAGTTGTGGATTTCTAAAGTTTGCCCCCCAGGTGGAAAAATCCAGGTCATCGTCTTTAAGAATTATGGAGCTGAGCTAGAATATTAACAGGGTATAAATATGACAACAAGAGCCCAAAGTCAGGAGTTAAAAAAATATACCAGCAAAATCAGCAAATAGGAAAAAAAAAACAAGCAAAAAATGGTGAAATTACTACTAAATTTATACCAGAAAATGATTAGTGATCTTTTTGAATAATTCATTAGATTTAACTCTCATTATTTCCATTTGCAGCATATTTTGGACATTTTGATATTCAGTATTTTTCTTATGGATTTTATTTAAACTTGCTGTTGGATTTTGTCTGTCATCAATTTCATGTTTTGTTTGTAGTGTTTGTTTTCGCTTTAAGCTCAGTAAAACTGATGATATCACTCCGACATCCTTAACTAGCATAAAGTAAAGTTTTGTAAAATGACTTATGGGCATTTATAGATACAGAAACTGAAGGCTTTTACTTTTCACTTTTTGCAGCTTGCTAAATGCTGCAGATAGATACTGTATCATTTATACATCATTCATACAACATAACCAAAAAAAATCACTGCTTTTGGTCAATTTTCACCAAATCATTTGGAGTCTTACATTTTTTTAGCATCATTTTTATTGAAGTTTAAAAAACACTGCTTGTTATTATTATTATTATTATTATTATTAGTAGTAGTAGTAGTAGTAGTAGTAGTAATAGTACAGTAGTAGTAGTAGTATTTGCTTGTAACCACTCACATAAAATATCCAGTAATATTAAATAATAACCAAACTGATAATTTATTTATCCTTAATTACTTATAAAGTAATAAAATAGTCATAAATTAGCATTATGCAGGCAAACTATATAAACTAATAAAAATTAAACTACAGGTAAGGCCATGATTTGTTAAATATGAGAGAGCGTCTCATTTCTTTATTGTGAAGTTACAGCTTACACTTCTTTTATAAACTTATGTGAATACGTTAAGTAGTAATAAATGACTCTAAATACCTGACTTGTTCATGATTAGTTACTTATGAAGTAACAAATAATAGATGCCTTATAAACCTTCAATATAATAAAGTGTCGCCAACCAAGCTTGGTAGACTCTTTAGCTTAGTTTAAAGGTTACCTAATATCATCACATCTAACATAAAAACATTCTGCCAATGAAAACATACAGTAAGATTATTACATAGATGCTAACAAGAAAACAGCTCCAAGAACAAAACTTTCAAGGCCTTTTCTTGCAGATGGAATTCAAATTTAATTCTGATTGAAAGCTTAAACATAGCTTGGTTTCAGATAAAACACATGTATTTGGGGGAGCGGGGTTGGTTAACACAGTTTTCACAAAGTTGTCTGCTTCATATCTCAGACATATCATAAATTAGCATAACCTATTAATTAAAAGCTGAACATTTTAGTAAAAAATAAATCAGACAGTCATAAAATATCTACTGGAATCAATGCATTCAGGACACATTTCATGTTGTGCATGTGTGCCAATCTGCCCTAACATGGGATTAGTTGCTGCAAATTCATGTGCAAATTCATGTGCAAATTCAAATGTTCACAGGTACAAAGAATAAACCACAAATATAAACAATCAATGGCAACCAAATAGTGTTTGTACTGTCTGGTCAAGAGGGCAATCGTGTTTTATCTGAATATTTCATTTTAATTAACTGTGCACTAAAATTGGTGTATTTTCACTTACAAAATCAAACAAGCATGTCATTTGAGCGTTGAAACATGTTTGCATGTTTGCTGAGTTTCACATAATGGCTTACAAATAAAACATCTCACTTTCACACAGGCCTCATTTTATGTTTGTTTTCCCAAAATATGTTAAAGTCAGCAAATAAGCCATAACTGTGCATTAAAATTTGCAAATGTGGAACTTTACCGGGGTGCCAAAACTGCACACGGCCACATTAGTCAGCCAGTCAGTTTCTCTATAACTGCCGAAGATGAGGAGGTATGGGCAAGACACAAGCCGCGATGTAAGTGGTTGGGCCTGGCGTTCCACACATGTTTTCCCAGCACTGCGTCGCAGGGTCGTATCTGTGCACACGCTTCATGTCGCTGTAGTCTTCTTGGCAGTAGCCTCCGATGATATAGATCTTTCCCTCCAACACTGCAGATGCTGCACTGACATGGGGGACGGACATGGGCATAATGGCAGCCCAGAAGTCACTAACCGGGTCGTAGAACTCACAGGCCAGCTGGTCAACCACCTGTCCACCAGCGTCAGAGACTCCTCCGGCTACGTATAAGCAGTCCTGAAAGGTTTCCATGCAGTGCTGGGCCCGGTTCTGGGACATGTCCGCCAGGTATGTGGTGCCTTTGTCTGGGTGGTAGAGCAGCATGGATACCAGGCACTGATATCTACAGTCAAAGCCTCCTGAGATGAAGATCTTTCCATTCCATACACTGGCAGCATGGCCACTTAGGGGTTGGTCCAGTGGGTGAACGTAACTAAAGAAGGAATCAGAACAGAATGTTTTAAAGGTCTTGCTAACATTGCTTTTTTCATGTATTTACCTTTCCTTTTCCTTATGCAAGTGAATTTTCTTCTATCTAATCTCCTTAGAAATGTTGTATATAAAGTTATTAACGTAAATGGTTATAAATGTGCTGCATGTTGCTCTGATGCAATTCTTGGCAGAGAGGAGGTACTGTGGCACATGCCTGTCCCCCAGGTCCTGATGATGGTCACAAGAGTCTGCAGAAGGTGGGACTTGAACACTGACCAGTGACGAAGCTCAACTAGTACGGTGGGAAGACGAAGACAACAAGTGAGGGGATGGAGGTGTTGTGCGCGAGTTCCGAACTCCGCCTCTTTGTCACCGCTCCACAGATTGTCTGCCAGCATTGAACGTAAGGCATTGAAGTGGCCTCACTGCGGGTCCAGTGGCAGTGCCCAGGAGGCAAGGCTTGGGACTCACACGCTGCCCCCTCTTACTTGCTGTGTTCCTTTTCCCACCGTCCTCACCAGGTTTCATCAATGCTCGGCGTTCAACGTTCAGGGGCACAGGTACATGCCACAGGTACATTCAGGGCATCACATGGAAATAGTCCCCAAAAGAAAAGTTATTTGTGTAGGTTCACTGGTTGTTTTAGAATGTAAATGAAATGGCTATATTTGTGTTGTAGTCATGGTGACCCCTGGTTCCTATCACCACCACTGTAAAGACATCAGTCAGCTTATTCAACTATCTCAAACCAAACCACTCTAAATGACTCTTTGTGCAATCAGGAATTCCCCTTTAAGTGTTATCATTAACATAAATCTTTGTATTCTTACCTCCAAGAGTCTGTACTTGGGCAGTAGACTTCTACACTCTCTACATTGGCCTCTGAATCTTTGTCTCCACCTATGGCGTATATTCTTTCATCCAAAACCACAAGAGCAAAGCTGCCTCTTCGCTCTTGCATGTCAGCCAACTTTTGCCAGCTGTTCTGCATGGGATTATACCTGTAGTAGAAGGTTCATTGCAGAATAACTGTGTAAAGATCTTTAAACTTCATGCAAATTGTGTTGAACTGTTGGTTGGACTACCTATAGGTGCATTTCATGGTGTCAGTCTTTCCATAATAGTGGCGACCGCCAACTACGTAAAGATTCCCTCTTATCACTCCAACACTGTGACTGAATCTTGGTTTCTCAGGCAAGTCTCCCAGCAGCCTCCACTCGACCCTCTTCATTAGTCCAACGTGGTTACGGAAGGAGTTGCTGAACCAGATTTCCGTACAGGGTGTGCGTTTATCAAAGTCCTCCGTGATCCTTTCACCACCAGCAAGGACCAGGGCTTCTTTTGGAAGGTAGGTCCTGAAGTCTGTATGGACATTAAAGTTACTGGAACAGAACTCCTCTAGTAGGGAGTCATAGAGGTCCTCTGTGCTGACTTTCGGCCATGTAGTTACGGCCTTCACTTCTTTGAATTCCTTGAAGGTCATAAGGGGAAAGTGGATAGTTGCCAACAGCTCTCTGGCTTCTTTCACTCTTCTCCTGGGATTGGCCCCAATCCAAGATATGACCGCCTTGAGCACAGGCAGCTCTGATGCAACACAAAGACAATTGCTGTGCAGGTATGTCTTCAGCTTCTCTGCTGGTAGGTCCTGGAACTTCAGCGTGGCCGCTACCTCCTCAAAATGTCTAAGGACAAAGTCATCCGCCATGTCTTGCAACTCACTCATCCCGTAGGCCTCAGCAAAAGCTGCTACGTCCAGACAACTGTGGGCATCCATTTCCTGCTGCATAAAACTGAGGCAGAGCGAGAGAGCCGGTTGGAACTGGAACTGAAGGGCAGTGCATGTCAACTCAAACACGACACCCCAGTCCAGAGCCAGAGCTCCACTGTATGAGCACTCGAGCAGGATTCCCAGCTCTGGTGCTCCTACCAGTAGCAGGGTGACTGAGGCTTGCTGGCTTTCCTTCATACCACTGCTGAACATGGCATGAAAGTAGTCACTGCTTGCAATCAGGAGAACCTTGTGTGCTGGGAATGATCAGAAAAGGAATACCCATTACTTTCAGGTTTACATTTCATATTTAACAGGAATATTACACAGAAGCCTGGTCACCATAGCAACACGGACAACAGTTTTGTAGCTAACGAAACGGCAAATAAAAGAGTTTCAGAGAGACCAATGTTGATAATTTGGAGACTTTTGCATTTATAATCACTTTAGTTGGTTTCCTGCTGCATTTAATTTGCAATGAGAACCTGTCAAAACACTAAAAAGTCGTGAAAGTGAAGTCAATTTCCCATTCGCCAGCTTGTTCAAACTGTCCCGTTCTCTCTTAAATGGTGCAGCAGTTACATTCTGATGCCCCAGGTAAAATGTCTCTCGGACGTGAGAGACATTTTACAAGAAACCGTTCTACTTTTGTGGAAAGTTTCCTGCTGGAGATGCAAGAAATGCAGCTATAGCTGAGCTAAAGCTTAAAGCAGAGCAAAGTAAATCTGTGTTTTTGTTTATATTTTTTTAGTCTATACTAGAACATTAGCACACACTGAGACACATTCACAGCCAAGATGGTAAAGTGGACATAAAATGTTGTAGCTTCCAAAGTGGTTTGATATTTGCCGAAAGCACAGAACGGCTCTTCTTAACGTTTGGGTTACCTGAGCTAAATTCCCTGGACCAGCAGTCTAGCAGTCAGGAGCAGACCAGGAATTTATGATTACATGATGTATGCTGGATATTATACTGAGAGAATATGCATGGAAGGGAAAACAAAAAAATGTGAAAAACTGTGAGTTCTGGCAACCTGATGAGGTTGAGGGATGCCATGCTGCTCTACCGAATCCTGCATAATATACAACAACAACAAACTAGTCTACACACTTCAAAAATAAGGTTCCTCAGTCATTCTTTAGTAGAGAAGATAGTTCTATATAGAACCATGAACACTCAAACAACCCTCATGCATGATTCAAATGTTCTTTGCATCTTGAAAGCATTCATGCGATTGATGGAGAATGTGCTGGAGATGGATACTTTTAGCACCATGAAGGGTTCTGTTATTGTTACAATACAAGCTTGTAACAAAAGCAGAACTCTTTTTGGTGCTATTTAGAACCCTTTTTAACAAGTTTCTATACAGATCCAGCTACAGCATATTTTCCATCAATCTGAACCATGTCAAGATGCAAAGAACACTTGGATCACGCAAATGGTTCTTTGAGTACTAGATAGAACCATCTTGTTTACTAAAGAACCCATGAAGACCCAAACAAGTGTATAGATTAAAATCAAACTAGATGCTAGTTCAGTGCCAGAATGCTCTATCAATAGAAATGTAATTTTCATTAAGGCACTTTGGACGATGGTGGGACAGCTTGGGTCCGTTTCTAACAGAATTTTTTTGAGCTTGGGTTCAGTTTCAGACCCATAACCTAGTGATATGGGTTGGGTCAGGCTCAAGCGCTGTGAGTCATGTCAGGTCAAGCTTGGAAGGAACAATTTTGGGCTGTATTTGTGTTCAGACCAAAATTTAACCCTCGATCTCACCACTGCCGTGCAGTTCTAATGGCGCCAAGATAAGGCTTTCAGAATTTTTCCACGGGACCTTCATGAAACATCATGATAAACAGGCTGTATATACTGTGCGGTTTGATCATATCTTACCACGAAATATTCTTCCTTCTGCCTCCAGCTCCACATCACATCCCACTCTTTCTTCCCACAGCTGCCTAATGGACTCCAAGCTGAGCTTCAGCTGTTCTTCAGCAGATACATTTTCCACCATCTCTTTGCCATCATCTTTCTTTCTCCCCCTCTCCTCCTTTTTATTGCAGAGCTCCAGAACTCTGGAGACTCCAAGACAGAGAGCGGCTGTCTGAATCTGAGCCAAAGATTCTCTGTTTAGGCCTGCAATGGTTCCAGTGTAGGCAAACTCCAGCACCGCAGACAGTCCGAGCCCAGATACCTCTGGAGCCAAACGTAGAAACACCATCTCCTCATTCCTTTCTTGGAGCATCTTCTGGATGACGGTGCTCACTGTGGCCAGGACCATAGAGTGAGCCTGGAAGCTATGTCCACTGTCGGTGATTAGGAGGAGATCAGTGAGGAAAGAGGACTGTTTCATTTCTTCCAGAGCTTGGAAGACCTTCTTTGAGTAAGCAGGCTGGCAGTATAGCTTCTCTGGATATTCTTCATATTCCTCATATTCATCATTTGTGTCATCATCGTCGTCATTATCATCATCATCATCATCATCATCATCATCATCAAATTCCTCATCCTCTGAGCTCTTCTCTGAAATGTCCATTTCCTGCCCTTGTTCGGAAGTGGTTTCTGTTCTCTGGTCATTTTCGTCTGTAGAAGAATTGAACGTACCCAACCTGAGGATCTCATCACTTCCAGCTTCGGTGTCATCAGCCTCTTCTGTGGTTGACAACAGAACAAAATTGTTGCCATTGTGGTCACCACCTCCACCATCACCATCATCATTATCATCAGACCAAGTGTAGCTGCTGTTATCAGCATCACTCAAGACAGAAGACGTAGCAACACTGTCATCATTACCACCCTCATCATCAAGTGCCACATTATGATCACTTTTTCCATTTTCCTTGCCTCTTGAATACTCCTCTACCTCCTCATCCTCTTCCTCTGCGCTCACCTGCTCTCCTGTGTTGTTCAGGTCCATCCAGCTACTTCCATTTCTTCCTTCTCTTTGCTCTCTCTCATTGTCCCCTCTCTCCGTTTCCCAGGATGCTGCCAAGCCCCTTAAAGGACAATGGTTAGCCACAGCCATGAGTAGCCTTCACCTCTTGGTCTTCTCAGGATATTATATATCCACCTTCTAACTTTTCAACGTTTTAGAGTGAAATAGAAATTTCACTGACTTTCAAAGCAGCTACATAAAGTCAGCTGAGCTTTCTGTCACTGTTCAGAGTGTGTAGTGTTTCTCTTCTCCCTCCCTTTCTTATGCTGTTGGCATCTTGGCATTTGAACGCCCACCCCCCCCCCCCCCCCCCCCCCCCAACACCTCCCAACACCTCCCAACACCTCCCAACACCTTCACCACCTCACTCCTCCCAAGTAGACTAATATGACCTATATATATCCCTTGATGTGATGTGTTTACCTTGATAAACACATCACAGCACAGTATTTTACCATATACCTATACCTCTCTCTCTCTACACACACACACACACACACACACACACACACACACATATATATATATATATATATATATATATATATATAGAGAGAGAGAGAGAGAGAGAGAGAGGAGAGAGAGAGAGAGAGATACTATGCAAATACTATGCAAAGAAAAAAAAGCTCTCCGGACTGGTAACTTTACAGAAGTGGGCAAAAACCTTTAATTTTATTGGAAGTTAGTGTAAAAACGTAAGCGTCTCTGGGGCATTTCTATTGGTCCATTTATTTTATTATTGGTTTATTTATTTTCACACTATATAAAGGACAGCAAAAACTTAAAATGTGGATATACATGTTTTACTTATGGAGTGATTCAAAAAGATTCATTCGATTTTTACAACCGTGAGGCGTCTAGGAACCAATCCACACTCCAACTGTAAGAGGGGGTCATAGAGTTTCTGACCGGCTCCTTCAGTCTGAGAGGAGCTGAGACCCCTGAGCTGAAAGCGTTCTGCGTTCTCCATGTCAATAAGAGTGAATCCGTCAGAACTGAGCAGCGGGATTTTCATCAGCAGTGAAGCTCCAGCAGCTCAGAACGTTCGGCGCTGGTTCCACAGCACTGGATGATCTCCGAAATCCCACTGAAAGAGCCGTGAGAGCAGCGACGCCCGACACGCTCAGTCCAGTCTGGGATGAGTTTGACTGTGGTGTTGATGTCGTCCGTACAGCTGGAGGAGCTTCAGACTGAGACCTTGTACAGTTACATAATAAAGTTTATGCTCATTTAAAGCGTTTACAGCTCACTGCACTGATCTGTAGTGATTTACATGTGAAATGAATCATTTTGAAATCAGATTAAACCCTGTATATAGCCGGCTTTGAAGCAACATCTAAATCTACAGTGTAATGAGTCAGTTGTCATGTAATGCAGTGTTCTGCAGCACAGCATCGCATCCCTCAGCCTTATACGTTTACAGAATTCAATTGAATTCAATTCAATTTGATATTGTTTTCATGTTGTTCTTCATCAGTGTTTACTCACTACAATACCCCGCCTCCATGTGGTGTCAACAAATCCCGACTGCTGGCCTAGCTGTAGTTGAAGCTATAGGCACATAAATACAGAGAAGCTAGCACTTCATATCATATCATAATCATAAAAAAAATCAACTCAGCTCAAAATGCATGCCAAAGACGAGCTGCTGCCGTTTTAAGAAGCTAACCTGAGATAAAATATCTCGATAACCTGCTAACTTTTCCACTTGTTGGCCAGTCGCTTGTGTCATTTGAATAATCCACTCGCTTGTTTGATCCTTTGAAGAAAGTAACCATGCTTATTTGGCTGTAATAAGATGTTTAGCTACATCTGAGAGCAGCCCACCTCCAAAAGTTCCTTCTGCCCTCGAGACACATCGTCAGAAGGGGGGCTGTCGTAGTCTTTAAACCAGAAAAACTCACTCAAGGTACTGAAGCACCGCTGAAGTACGCGATGAGGCGTGTTTACAAGGCATGTAGCGATATTCGGTTTTGTCATTTTGCTTGTTTGCGTTTAAAGAGCTTTATATGTTGATCAGCACACGGAATAATATCTTTACCCACGTTAACATGTCCTTCCGCCTGTTATCATAGATGTGTAGCTGTCAGGATGATGACACTGTGTTGAGGAGGTTTGGGCCTGTCCTGCTGTAAAAGTCTCCTTTCGGCTGTGTCCTGCCCTTATTTTGAGGCCTGTTTTCAGAGCAGCGTGAAAGTTATTTACTGTAACTGTTTTTCTCATCTTGACCTTGAATGCTTGAGGGTGTGGAGGGGAGGCTGAGGAGCATGTGACACCCCGAGGCATTAGATTCTTACTGAGTCAGGAGGAATCAAGTTGCTCCTCCACAGCCAGAGCGCGGTATCTGGGTCAAGCAACGTACAGTAGACATCAACAAGCTGTTTATAGGCAGTCTGTGAAATTTTAATCTAACGATATATTCAGCCAAAATGCACTGTTAGAGTTTAAAATATGAAAATGCCTAGTTTGGCTTTCACACATGGAAGCATATTTGGATATTTTGTGTTCAAAGTGACTGTTTTATTCTAAAACGGATTGTTCTGGTCCGGAAATCTGATTCGCTGAGCTGCTTAAAATACACGGCATATGCACTCCTAGGCCCACCTCACAACTTAAGTTGTATAACTGCACCACAGCACGAAAAACCCTTGAGCTGTGAATGGAATGATCTCTCACTATAATGCTGCTCGTATGGACCACCGAGTATATGAAGTAAGAACACGGGGGGCTGGCAACTTATGCTCTTATCTAGGCTGGTCAGCTTGGTAACAGCCTGAACAGCTCCATCATTAATATCACAGGCTTGAATTAAAGCACTTATGATATGATTCACTGTAAAATGGCAAAATAAAGGTCTAAATATGGCCCTTGAATGTCTTTCACGCTTCAAATGTCTGTGTTTCTCTTGGAAGTAGCATCAAATCCAGGTTGAATCCCAACAACTCCGTACTCCCTAAATAGTTCTAGCTATGAAAGTTTAGAACTTCTAGCCTCTACAGCTGAACGGTGCATCATGTATCGAGTTTGGATGTCTTTGAGTCCCAAATGACTGTTTCTTGGCTGTGTTTTGTTCTGTTGGGCTGCAGGATCCAGTATTTAAACTCTTGTGTAGTGCACTCTGTAGGGAGCAGGCAGCAATTTGAGATTCGGCACCAGCGCGAGAAGAGCGGCGCCACTGCATTGGCGCGAAATCAGACTTGCAGTGGTAAATTAGTGAACAAAAAATCCCTAGTAAAGCAAACGATTTTGCGGTAAACAGTGCTGCGATATCAGATGTTTATTATTATATGACAAAAAGTTTAAAAATTCGCGAAATGACCGCAGTAAACAGTGATGGGTGACCGGATGCTCTTCTCCTCATTCAGCTCACGCTTGCTTGTAAACGATACTGTACACTGAAGGAACTATATTTGTTGCCAGAAATGACTTATGTCAATTTTTAATAATAATAAATTATTTTCTGAAAGATTTGGTTGTTAAATCATATTTTATGTTGGCCGCCGTTTTATAAAAGCAATAAACCACTTCAGGCTGTGCGATACTGCGAGTTCATCACAGGGAAGGGAGTTTTAGACACTCCACTAACAACAGCCTTCCCCATGGGAAAACCACAGTAACCCACAGCCTCTAGTGGTGTATTACTTTATTATAACACATATTTGTAATGTCAAAATGGGTGGTTGGACGGTTATTCAAGGTTTGCAAAAGTGTGAGCACCCCAGTCAAATTGTTTTGTTGAGGTGGAGAAGATGTTGAAGTTACAACATCTTCTACAGGGAACAGCCATAAAATACGGCATTTTTCTGCAAATCTAATGCACATTTTCTTATTTATTTGCTGAGTTTAAAAGGAAAATTCCACTGATTCTGTGCAATTAAATCACTGAGATGAATAAAGTCATTTAGAAAAACTCTCAATCAGTGTAGAGTGCTAAAATGATGGAAAGTTAAGGGTTCTTCAGTAAAGAAATGGTTCTATATTGGAAGCATGAACACTCAAAGAACCCTTTGCATGATTAAAGAATTTCTTTGCATCATTTTTCTTTTTGAAAAGGGTTCTGCATAAGCGCCCAAAAAGGGTTCTTCTGTTGTAACAATGTCAAGCCAACAACAGTAGAACTCTTTGCTGAAAGGGTCTATATAGAACCAAATCAAATACATTCTCCATCAGTCTGAGAACCATGTCATGATACAAGTGTTCAAATGAGTGTTCATGGTTCCAATATAGAACCATTTCTTTCCTAAAGAACCCTTATGGACTATTTTAAATCTTATCTCAGGCGGCACATTCATAACATTTAGGCCATTAACATGCTTCAGACGTCTGGTTCCTATCACTTCTATTGTGAACAGGTCCTCACTCTGAAAGCATCTGTAGAATAGAGCGTTTTAGCTAAAACCACTCGGAATTGGTAGAATTCCCATTTAACATTATGGAAAACATTAGGCATAAAATGTGAAATGTGACAAGACGTTTGCATAAAATCAGCAAAAATAAACAATAACTGCAATAAAACATGCGGTGTCTTCTCTGTAGACGATGCATTTATTGTAATTAAACATGGAATTTGACCAGGAGTGCCCAAACGTGCCGTGTTCTTTTTCTAATCATGCTAAATGTATCTGTTGGATAGGGATGGGACGGTTAGAGAAGCTGATCAGATGCCCTCACAGTGTCCTAGAACACAGTGGAACACTACGCTGAAGAGTGGTTTGAGTTGCCATAAATGAGAATTAGGAACGTGTGCTTGTTGATAAATTAGATTAAGCTGTTCTTTGTGGGAAATCTGTGTCTGACCTACTGGGCAAACTATCACACATCATGCTCAAAGGCAGCTTCGGCGCTTTGTCTGGGAAATCTTGGCCGGTGTCGGAACGCAGGGCTACTGTATCTCCTCGGAGATTCTGTCTCTCTGTGTTTTGGGAAACCGAATACACTAGACAACAGATGGAATACCCACAGTGCTTTAAGTGATACAAACAAGAGGAGCGAATGTGACAGCCGGCCTTGGACTGGAAACTGACTCGAGGTGCCAACAGGCCATTCGTAGAGGGGAAGGAAGGGGGGGGAGGGAGGATCTCTCTATTCTCTCTCTGGCAAGGAAAGTTCTTTTCTTTTGTTGATCTTGCTTCTGTAGGAAATTTGGTGCTCTTTAGTGAATGATTCAACAGAGGATAGACACTTGTGCTTCAGCACTTGGCAGCCCCACTCTGTGAGTTTTTGTGGTCTGCCACTATGTGGCTGAGCTCTTGTTCCTCTTAGACGCTTCCATTTCACAATCATAGCACTTACAGTTGTCTGGGGCAGATCTACCAGGACAGAAACTTCACAATCTGACTCGTGGAAGAGGCAGCATGCCATGTTTAAGTCACCGAACTCATCAGTACGACCCCTTCTGCTACTAGTGTTTGTCTATTGAGACTGCAAGGCTATGTGCTTAATTTTATCCCCCTTTAACAATGGGTGTGGCTGAAACACCTGAACCTAATAATTAGGAGGAGCATCCCAATATTTTTGTCCATATAATGTATCTTTTGCTGTCACATCAAAGTTTCAGAACTTAGTTTTCTTCGGTTTCTTTATATCCAACACTATCAGTGACTTTGCTTACATCCAACATATTTCACTTGTAACGTATTTACCAATCTGTAAAATTGGTAATTATTCTTTTATCATGTTGGGGGGAGGGGTGAAACAAAATATAAAATATGCCATAACTTTTGCACCTTTTATTTTTTATCGAACGTGTTAAATTCTGCAAATAAACAGTAATTGTATTCTCTGTAGAGGATGCATTCAATTAATTTCACTTAGTAACTGAGCAATGGGATTTGACCAGGGTGCTAAGACTTTTGCATATGACTGTAACTATGCAAAATGTATAATCATGCCGAATTTTGGTGCTGGACATCAGTGAAAACCTCCATTTCCTTTGGTTTTGATTCTTTTGAGGCCATTTAAATTGCATTTTGTGAACCTTTTGTGTTGAAGGACCAATAAAAATGATCCAAAATTTCTTTTGTCTTTATATGAAAAGGCCTGTATCCTTTATTTTGTGTTTTTATACACTGTGTCCACTCACTGTCCACTCTATAAGACACTCCTACCTCGGCGGTCCACCTTGTAGATGTAAAGTCAGAGACGACAGCTCATCTGCTGCTGCACAGTTTGTGTTGGTCATCCTCTAGACCTTCATCAGTGGTCACAGGACGCTGCCCACAGGACGCTGCCCACAGGACGCTGTTGGCTGGATATTTTATGTTTTTAGTTTTCAGTCCAGCAGAGACACTGAGGTGTTTAAAAGCTCCAGCAGCACTGCTGTTTCTGATCCACTCAGACCAGCGCAACACACACTAACACAGTGTCACTGCAGTGCTGAGAATGACCCACCACCCAAATAGTACATGCTCTGTGAGGGTCCATGGGGGTCCTGACCACTGAAGAACAGGGTAACAGAGTATCAGAGAAACAGATGGACTACAGTCTGTAACTGTAGAACTACAGAGTGCAGCTATACGGTCAGTGGAGCTGATAAAGTGGACAGTGAGCGCAGAAACAAGTGATTTTAAAGTTGAAAACCTTTTTTAAAGTTATGTTTTTGACTCATCTGTAACTCTTTGTTCTGTAACTTCACCCATTGTGAACTTACTATTGTGTAGATTTCCACAGTGGATGTGTTAGAATGCAACAAACCAAACCTCGAGAAGATGAGCAATCCTCGCTTCACACAAAACCCATGGTTGCTATGGAAATGAGCTTCGGGAAAGGGAACCGGGAACTCCATCTGGACCAGCACTACTTCTCTTAAATGCTGTTTATGAATCATGTCCATTGGCTGATGGAGGTGTTGTTCAACTTCAGCTCCTGGGAGTCCACCTCCTCGTGTGAGAACGTTCGGTAAGCATCCATCTCGTCCACGTTTTCTCTCTCTGTTCAGATCACGATTGCTGTCCTCTCATGTTGGATAAGTGGCTCTCGTACGTTTGTCCTACAATAAGTAGATCTCTTCACATCCTGCAGGCCATTTAATACACGGAGACCATCACCAAATACTGTACACTTCATCCAACCTAACACAGTGGTTCCTAATCTGATCTACAGCTGGTTTAGACTGGAAGTATTTCTTGGTTTACTTCACTGATCACAACAATCGGGCAAACTTTTTAAAATAAAGGTGCCAAATAAGGTTCTTTTGCGGTGACGCTGTAGAAGAACCGCATTTGGTTCCCTACAGCAGCAAGCGTTAAAAAACTTCCTGAAGACTGAACTTTCTGCACAATGTTCTTCAATGTTCTATACTAATGAAACGTTTGCCAAGAACTGCATATCCAAGCCAAGAAGCATTTAAAATTTATTTATTTATTTATTTATTTTTGGACTCATCCATTTTTCCCCTAATTTAGTTACGTGGGTCATTGACATGATCTATTTTTTGTGACTGAGTCCGTTATTTTCCAAAAAAATACTTTAATAAATACATGCCATATATACCAATTTATTCAACAGTAATTCTTTTATGTGAAACCATTTTCAGTGCATCCACATAAAATTTCATTTTAGTTTCTTTTTTGCCTCCAAAAGTCTAAAAATGCCCAACCAGGTTGTCAGGCGGGTATGTTAATTAAGTAAGACATCAAAAAAGGTGATTTCATTATAAAAAGTGATTTCATGTTTGAAAACTTATACTGTGTTTGAAAAAATATAAACCACGTCGCAAAGTAAGGCAACTTTATGAAGTGCGCAGGTCACTGAAAAACCTCAAGTTTGCACTCCCTTAAATGTCAGGTGGCACATCAAAAACAAAGGTCTTTTATTTTGACATGCTTTTTCAAAAGATGGGCCAGGTTACTGCTTCACAAATAAGACCCCAAGTGATCTTCACGGAGCAACGTCGGCAGCCCTTGGACACGTTTTTATTTATTTATTTATTTGTTTATTTTGTGCCGTGGTTAGGTTACCATGTCAGGTGGTTTGACCTCAGGAGAACCATAAAAATGTGAAAATATTACAATGTTTATTTATTTGAAAGATGTTAAGTATGAATTCGAGTTCAAGGACAAAGGATTAGACTAGAGATGTCTAATTAGATGCCTGTTTAATTTGAAACTGGTCCGAAAAGTCAGGCGGCGCAACCAGTAAATGTGGAATGGTGCAAAGAGACCAGAACAGTTTAATAACTGATACAGGCCAAATGAAAGCTTTGACAACACTCTATATACTACTAGATATAAAATGCATATAGATAGAAAATGCCAACGTATATACACATATATAAAAACTTTCATTTTGAAAACTTTGTGGTATGAACACGTATTTTCAAACTTCTGTTAACCCACTTAGAGGAGAACGCTAACTGCCAATTCCCATTTCTTAGTTTTACCCCTACTCTTTTGCCCCTTGGAACTGAGGTATACGGTTATATTGGTATATAGGATAGACTGCAAGCACGTTTTGTTGTAGTTAGCCTAGTCACCCAGCATGCTGGCATTCACAGTCAAGTCATACTGCGCTCTAAGCCATATCGACAAGTCTGTGCAACCTAAACAAAGACCTGGTCATGATTTGAGCAGGTTGTGAGAAGTTTTGGGCACGTATGTTTTGCAGAAACTTTATGTGCTATTTGGGTGACTATTGAATTCTGGTGTTTGTTAGCGACATTAGCCTCGCAGCTCTTGCACCAAACCAAGGAGGACAAACATGTAACTATAAAACTGTAAAACAGTTCAGGTCAAAGTTCCGCATGAGAACACAAGCCGTGTGCTGTCAAAGTAGATTTTTAATTCTATTCAAATCTGGACCCAAAAATTCTTCACAAACATACACCAGACATTCGTTTTAAAGCTTTAAAGGGGAAAGAGGATGGACAGTGAGCGCAAGGTCATGGCCTGGAGTTACAACAGCAGAAAGGACATCATAATAGAATTAAACAACACTGAATAAAAATCCCTGGGGCTGTTCGACGCTGAGGGACTGTCCACGTCAGAGGATTATGTGGGGGAGGAAAACGACAAAAACACTCACAGAAGCTTAAATTACAACTCAACCTTCAACACGAACCTTCACTGTAAACTTACTGCACTTAAAACAGTATCACCACCCGGCTCGGCCAGTCAGCACAGAGAAGATACACTCTTCAAAACAAAGGCGGCAAAAAGATGACCGAGAACCACTTTCAGTTCCCAGCGGAGAACCATTTTCCAATAAACTTCCATTAAAGAACCCAAAGTCTCTATACCGATTACAAGAACTGTCCATCACTGTGCAAGTCAGAGACCACCTTTCATTTATTTCATGTTAATCATCAACATTTGAAAATTTCCCCTTTCGCTTTATTACAGCTTCCGTTCTTTTTGGGAGACTCGCCTTCAATTTTTTCTGAAAAATCTGTTTATATTTACGCGCTTTCGAAGTTCAGTCCTAGAAGTTGGTTTTGTGTTTTTCTAGCATTGCGCTTTTTTTTTTTTGGACTCTTTAAGCTCATTTTTTTTAACGCGCATTTTCCTTTGACTTTTTTCTTTCTTGTGCCCTTGTGCAAAAGTTTGGGCGCCCCTGATCAGCTGACACGCTTTCGTAGACTTTCTAATTCAGAAGTACCGAAACGCTCTAGACAACACACTTCCGCACATTTTCCTGTTTCCTTGCTTAATTTAACAGTAAAACCAAGCAAAGCATCAAATGTGGCCTGCGCAAGACTTGTGACGCAGTTTAAATGGTGTTTTCTTTTTTTACCAACACGTCAAACTCAGCAAAACTCAGCGGGCAGTCGTGGGCTGGAGGTTAGGGAGCTGGCCCTGTGACTGAAAGGTCGCCGGTTTGATCCCCAGTGCCGACAGTCCATGACTGAGGTGTCCTTGAGCAAGACACCCAACCCCCAACTGCTGTACTGTGGATAGGGCTGCCCACCGCTCCGGGCAAGTGTGCTCACTGCCCCCTAGTGTGTGTGTTCACTAGTGTGTATGTGGTGTTCCACTCCAGGGATGGGTTAAATGTGGAGGTGGAATTTCCCCGTTTGTGGGATTAGATGCAGGTGATGTTATATTCCCTCGACAAAACATCTAACTGGACTCGAGGATGTTCAAATTATTGCATATGACTGGGGCTGAAATGTTAATCATTTTTATATTAATATTGCAATTTGGAAGAATGCAGTTTTTATTACAGTCTTCTAGTCAATTATCAAGAGCGTTGGTACGACGCAAGTTATGATGCATTTAATACAACAAACTTTAAACGGGGGAAATTTTACCCAATGACACAAAACGTACATCACAAGCACAAATAACTGGCAGGCTGGCGCTCTGTGATGACACTTCCAAGTCGCAAGCCAGAAAAAGGCCCATATCTCAATTTACATTCTCAATTAAAATTAAAACCAATTTAAAATCTCAATTACATATTTCGCCTAAATCGTTCAGCTCTATATGACCGTATGTCCTCAGAAATGCTTTCAAATATGAACAACTTGCACTTAATTGCCCTTTTTGACTGGAAGGGAAGGGGGTCTCTAACTTCTGCACAGTACGCTGTGCCCGGTTTTATTTTTAAGAGTGTACCTCCACCGGTGGGACATGCATCAAGAAAAAGAAAGCATAAGACGGAGATGAGACGTTCCCTCATAAGTACGCTCTGGAAAGACTATTGCCCTGTACATTGCATAGTTTAATTCATTTACATTCCCACGCTCCGCCTACCACACACATCCCAGGACGCTTTGGCCGTGCAGTCTCTCCCATAAACACACACGCACTGTGTATGAGGTACGGGGTGTGAGTCCTAATCAACATGCGAGGCTAAAGGGAGTGCTAGAGCAAAGAACACTTAGATTAACCCTTAGAAGCCACGGTTATTGCCAAACACAGGAGCATGGTGTAATTCCCAAACTCTATATTAATTATTACTCATTTAAGCTCATGTAAACAAGCTTGTCGACACTCAGTCTGTGCTACTTAGCAAAAAACACTATACTTCCGTTTTTGCCAAGTTTTTGACATCAAAACAAATAGAAAAGAAGATATAAGTGCAGATTCAAAGCTGTTGAAACAGCTGTAAATCGATTACTATATCAGGTGTAATTCACTATGCAAATTATAATATAATTACAGAATTACATCTCAACAGCAGGGGAGGGCGGGGCACAACCGCAGAGGCTATAACAAGCTTTTTTATGTATTTAAACAGAATCGAGGCGAAGCGCTTTGGGCCATATCCATGTCTTCCCATATCTTATATATTTTTATTTTCGATTATTCTCTTGAATTTTCTAGACGAATGAGGAGAGCCAAGATGTGCGACTCACTTTGTTCAATGAAAAATTGTACCAGTATTATTATTATTTACTAATAAAGCTTAACGCACTACGAAGTAACTGAGAAGCATCGCTGATAAACGATTACTGTCAAGGCAAGCAGCATTAAACGAGGGATGCTGTCCAACCTGGCAACCCAGACCGGGTTGAGCATCTTTGCGGCGGAGAGGAAACGGTGTCTTTACAGCCTCACTGAGCGAGTTGACATGTCTTCAATAATCCCATCATAACCAGGTTTTTGCGGTTATCTGATGATCCGTATGCACACCTACTTTATCGGAATCGGAATCCTTTATTGATCCCAGAGGGACATTGCAGTTGTTACAGTTGCAACCGTTTATGGAAAAGAATAAACACTTCACTAATTTAAAACACAGATAAAGAGAAATCTGCAGTATTCATTTCTTCTCTCTCTCTCAGAAGCTGCGACATGGCTCAGTCTTGAAGAAATAGACATTTCACAGTTTGACCAGTTAGCGGTCAGAAATAAATATATATCTTTTCGGCACTCTTTCATGTTTTGATGCATATATTTGCATGTCAGTCGCTGCTGTCTGAACAAAACCTCATATCTCCAAAATGGTCACTTTACAGTAGAAGGAAAAAACCTTTACTTTCAATGTAAGTCAATGGAATCAGAGGTTTTTTCAGAGTCATTTCCGGACATTTCTTTTGACCCATTCATCAGGAAATTTACACACAGTGTAAAAGACAACAGGCTTTTTTAAATTCAGTCAAAAGCTGAAAAACAGCCAAAAATGGAGATACGAGGCTTTGTCCCGAAAGCAGCGATATACTTAGTTGGAAAGTTTGTCGGGTTCAGACGACATAGTACCGTTTTTCATATATGCACTGTGTGAAAGTCTGAGGCCCCCAAGACACGTTTTCAAAATCTGTTTGTGTAGTTTGTGTTTATTTGCTGAGAAAAGTGTTAATATTAGAATAAACAAAATGTATAGAATATTAATTATTAATGATTTTTTATATATATATATATATATATATGTATATACATACGTAAAATAGTGATTTTCTGGATGTCGGTGTGTTTATTTATGTCGGTGTGTTTATTTGTTTGTTGACCCATCTCCAAGCCTCTCCTCCTCGAGGAAGCCCAGTATTATATGTAGTTAAAAAGCAGCTCCTGGTTTGACCAATCAGTGCTCAGTAAATTGAGCTCATGATGTCATTGATGATATTAACGAGTCTCTGTGGCGGCTGTGAAGGCGTCCAGGAAAAATATGGACCTGAGAAATTCTTGTTACTGTTTATTGTTTTTCTGTTTATTTGAATTATGAATACGACTTTATTCTAATGTATATTGTGATAAACTCACTGCTGAGGTCACCTGTTTGCTTAGATGCCTAAAACTTTCACACAGTACTATATATATATACCTTTAAGGAAAATTATTAATATTCGTCTTACTAAAAGATTCCATCAATTATTTATCGAAGAACAGTGTTAGGTTGTGCTCCGCCCCCCTAACTTAGCGCAAAAGTTATAACTCTCAACTTCTAAGGGTTAAATCATAATTATTTACTAAATGTTGCAGTACAGACTGGAAAGGAACAGTGATTTACAGCATTTCTGTCGGACAGTAAAGGACGTCATTTATTAGTCTTCTTCAAAGGAGCCCTAAAGGAAACGCAGACGTTCGTAAATTTTTACATAAAGAGATAAAATAACTAATATAACTAATGTCCATTAACACGTATCACTCAAAGATGACGTGGTGACCACTCGGACGACCTGATAGGCCGACCACTTTAGTTCCAAGGCTTTAGTGCAATACCTTCTAATAACACTGAGCACACTTAATACCACACAGTAAAAATGACTGCGCACCGTGGGGGGCGCAGAGGGTGTCAGGTGTTAGTAAGTGGGAGAAGGAATGAAAAGAACACAATTATGATAGATATGGAGACAGGAAGAAGGATGAGGAGAAAGAACAGAGGGAAAGAGAGAGAGAAAGGCCAAGCTTTCAGCAGCCATCTTCCTCTTTGGGGCTTGTTGTCCGAGGCGGCCGGGGTTTCTAACGCGTTACAGCGACAAATCACCAGCGGCCTTACCTGAGAAATGCTCTCCTGAGGGAGGGAGGAGAGGAGAGGAAGGGAAAGAAAGAAGAGAAGGGAAATTACTACCTCTCTGTCCACCTATATATACGTCTCTATACAGATCTACACCACAATTGATTCCAGTCCGATTTTTACAGGTGCGTCAGGTCAGTCTTTACGCTCTGGCCACTCAAATCGGACTTCAAAGTGTCACTCACAAACAACAAGGATGTCAAATCCAGAGTGACGGAAGACCCGGGGCTCAGGAAGAGCACCACACACACACGGCTATGTCAGGGAATTTGGAAAAGTTTCAAGGGTGAGATGATGCACCTCCATCTCTTCCGCATCCTTGCTCGAAATCCGCGTCATCAGCGTAGCTACGTAGTTACTGACGCCAGCGGCGGTGCCAGATCGGCCCATGCAAATAGGCTGATGGTGTCTAAGCACACAAGTCCAATCTGGCTACTTGTAAATAACAGTGCAGACAGTCGTCTCATAAAATCTGATTTGCCTGCATATATGTATGATATAGATATATATGATGAAAACCTCGCATCTCCAAAATGGTAATTTTACAGGAGAAGGAAAAAACATACTTTACTTTTAATGTAAGTGAATATATATATAAATATGTGTGTGTGTGTGTGTGTGTGTGTGTGTACGTGTGTGTGTGTGTGTGTGCATATATATATATATATATATATATATATACACATACTGTTTGGGTGCCCTGTTGAAAATAACTGGAAAAAAAAAACACATTTCTTAATATTTACATAATTTCTGTTTAGTTGCTTAATTTCACATTACAGTGGAAAAAACTACAAATAAAATATGACCTTTGCTAAAGTTATGGCACATTTTATAGTTTAGTTTTTCAAATATGTTAAACATAAATTGAAATTGTGCACAACAATTAACAGAAAAATGCCATATTTCTGACGTATATAGGGAATATAAACTTATTTTTGCCTTGAAAATCAACAAAACGTGTAATTTGACCAGGGGTGTCCAATCTTTCCTTTATAGTTGCCCAAGTTCTCGGAAACTGAGTAACTAGCAGGTTCTAGTTATCAAGCTAATGACGGGCTTGTTATTACACTAATAAAGATATGATGTCATTTCTTAATACTGCGTTAACGCTGATCAAACTGCGTTTGAAAACATTCCAGGATGTTCTCATCTGGTGCCAATACTGTGTGAACAGAGCTTTAGACTAAGACTGGGCTAAACTGTGTATGTGAGGGTTGAGCACCTCTAATATGGTTCTGTTGTGTGTGCGATGGGGGCTCAGCCTCAGGCTCCAGCGGTGGGTCCGGTGGCTCCTCCCTCCGTCATCCTCACTCTCTGTCGTGTCCTGCCGTGCGATTCGCTGCCGCTTTCGTTTGCGAGAGCTGATTCGCTGAAGAGAACCCACCACCTGTAGTCTGGACCAAGAGAACATGTTGCCTGAACTGCAGGCTTATGTCAGTATGTAACATGACAGTACCTACTGTCTATAACATTAATAAAACTATATAACTAATAACTATGAAAGGAATGTTTGTGAACTTCAAGTTGGCTTGACGCTTCGTTGATGCAAGATAAAGCAGGTTGTAGAACACTGCTGATTGTTTATGATGGGCTTATATAGTAATTCCAGATGATGGTGTTGCATCCATTGTTATGCTGTGTGAGGTGGTTGCTAAGGTGTTGCTAAGGCATAGCTACAGCTGCTAGACTATGGGCATAACTGGGTGAACCAGTTTGTTACAGCGCCACCCTGAGCCTGACCAGTGCTGCATTACTTGTTAGTTGAGAATACCAAAGACAGAACTCGCTGTTTTGTGGGTGAATGACCTTTCCCTGAATTCCCTGAATACCCCCTGTATTTCGCACCTTGATCTCAGGTGATTCCTAAGCTTTTCGCAGGCCACTGATGTTGTTGGTATGTCAATCAACCTCATTTAGGTGCGATGGTCATGTGTCCGCATACTTTTGGCCATAACGTGTGGGTGCACTTTGCTGGAAAAGACTCTGTTGCAAACATTTTCTTTCACTGGAACTAAGAGAAACAGAACAGCCCCAGCCCATTATCCCTCCTCCACCAAACTTTACTGTTGTCGCTACTCATTCCCGTTGGAAGTGTTCTCCCGGGATTCGCCAAAGCCAGAGACCTCTATCAGACTGCCAGACAGTGAAGTATGATTCATCACTCCAGAGAAGAGGTTTTCGCTGCTCCAGAGCTCACTGGTGGCCTGCTTTACTTGGTATTGCACATAGCGATCTTAGGCTTGTTTGCAGCCACGTAGACATAAGGACCCATTTCATGAAGCTCCTGACGCAAAGTTCTTGTGTTGATGTTGCATCCAGAGGCAAACTGGAACTCTGAAGCGAGTGATCTTACAGAGGAAAGACAATTTTTATGCGCTTCAGCACCCGGCAGCCCCGCTCAGTGAGTTTGCATTGGTCTGCTGCTTCGCACTGCACTTACAGTTGACAGGGGCAGATCTAGCAGTGCAGAAATTTCACAAACTGACTTCTGACAGAGGCGGCATCCTATGAAAGTGCCGTGTTTAAAGTCACTGAGCATCTTCAGCACGACCCATTCTACTGCCAGTGTTTCTCTATGAAGACTGCATGGCTATGTGCCTGATTTTGTACACCTGTTAGGAGAAGGTGTAGCTAAAAAACCTGAACTCGGTGTGAGGTGTCCACATACTTTTGTATACATATACATAAATGTATACATTTACAAGGTCTGTGTTTCTCCACCGCTCTAACGAGTGGATATGTCAGTGTAGAGGCCATTTGCATTAGTCGGTTACCTGCTGTCTGTATCCTCTATGTCTGCATCTGCATCACTCTCTCCTTGAGGATCAGACTGCACACACTCCTCCTGCAACATGAGTCATAGACATGAGCGAACACACACACACAGTTTCTCCACTCTCTTTCTATTACCCATACACACACACATCCACGTCTACAGAAAAATCGCTCTCTCTCATGACCACACACACCTACCCACCTCAGTACCGTAGCCTTCAGAGTATCTGGCGACTATCGCCTTGTTTTTACCACATTCACTGCACTTCAGGCTGCTCTCCTACAACAGCAAGAGACAAGGACAGAAAAGGGGGCTTCCATTAGAAGCCATTCACTACAGACCCTCCATTCCCCCAACTTCAGAACGGACAAACATATTTCACAGCTGACAGCCGCTCTATCAGTAAAGCACTGCTTAAGTGGCCCATAAGCTATTTGTCTTGTACAGTCTTATGCAAAGGTTTGGACGTCCCTGGTCAAATGACATATTTTATTGATTTGCGGAGTGAGAACAAGTTAACGAATCCCCTGCAGGCAACTTTGGCCCTTTTTTGCCCAATTTAGTGCACAGTTTCTATTTATTTCTCTTTCAGTTTATTTGCTGAGGTTCATTTTTTCCCCCAATACGCTAAATTCAGCAAATAAACAGAACCTGTGCATTAAACTATGATCTCATGTCATTTAACCGGGGGGCGCCAAAACTTTCGCATTTCATTTTTTATTTTCATTTAGCTACATTTCCCACTCCACCTTAAATGGCGCAACAGGCACATTCTGCACCATTTAAGGAGGAACGGGAAAATTAGAAGGAGAAGCTGGAGAATCTCTGACTTCAGCTTCACATCACTGAAGAATTATGGGGGGTGATAATAAATAACTGCCCCCCTCTTTGAAGGCGCATGATCCCTAAATGTAACTAAAGCCCAGCAGTGAGGAGCTGAACTTTCCCCTCCTCTGCTGTCCCTGCAGACGGGCAGGGTCGCCTACAGAGCGGCGCTAGTAGCTGTTAATGAAGTGATGCTCTTTATTAGAGGGGCTCATTTCAGAGGGAAGATCTCAACCACTGCCCTGTAGCTCAGTTCTAAGGGGTCAGGGTGACACTCAAAAACAAAGGGTAGGGGTTAAAATAAGAAATGTGATTTGGCCTAAAATGTTAGTCCCTTCTTCTCACCGTAGGTTACTAGCTATGCGGTTGTAGCTACTATTTAGCCCGTGGCTGCGGACAGCGTGTTGGTCAGCAGAGACCCCTCACCGTTTGAGGATGCTGTTTGCAGTAGGGTCCCTTCTCACACAGGCAAACTCCGTCAGCCTTCCTGCAGTCGGCGCCCCTTTCGTCCTGCAGGGAACGACAGAGATTTCTTAATTAAATATGTGCATTCCCAGTACTGGAGAACGAGCACACGTACTCTTTCCGCTGCTCTCTCGCTCTCGCTCACATGCCCACACACACCCACACACACCTCTGTACCTCACAGTCATTGTCTGAGTTTTCAGAGAACGGGCTGTGTGAGTCTCTCCGCCGCACCACCTTCATCTCTGCCTTCCTCACTCCAGCACAGACCTGTCGGGGTTCAGTCAGGCAGAAGGGTTACTCTTTCAGAACGGTGGTGCCTGAAGCTTCTCACGGCCTGTCATGACTGGGTCCAATTATGCGAAGGCTGGGTCACAGGGAAGCGCTGTAGACCCAGTGTTATCAGTCTGGAGGAAGAAGAAGCCCCTCAGAGTAGAAGTACCGCAGAAGTTTCTACAGAACTTCTAGATCTTATTGTAAAAAACCCAGTGTATTCACAACCACCTCATGTAATAACTTTCTGTGGGAGCTTTTAGAGGCGGACGCCTGGTTCCTATCACCACCACTGTGAACAGATCCGACTCGGCAGAAAAGTCCCCTTTAAAAAATGTGACGATGAACGATGCACTCAGATGTTATTATGATGAGTGGTGCACCACAACTGGTAAAGTCAGCATCCAGTTTGACCCACAGTCTTAAAAAAGATGAGGGTTCTTTAGTAAAGAAAATGGTTCTATATTGTGGTTCTATGACTGAGCATGGTTCTATATCTTTGCATGACTAAAGGATTCTCTGCATCATGAAAGGGTTCTTCAGATTGATGGAGAATGTGCTGTAGAAGGTTTTATGCACAGCAGAACCTTTTTGAGCTTGGTTCTACATAGCACCCAAAAGGGTTCTTCTATTGTTTCAGTGTCAAGCTTGTAACAACAGAAGAACCCTTTTCAACACGTTTCTATATGGAACCATTTATAGCACCTTCATGCACTTTGTCCGTTGCTCTGAAGAACCATTTCATGATGCAAAGAACCCTGCGAAGTGTTCTTTAAGCATGCATGGTTCTATAGAGAACCATTTTCTTTCCTAAGAATCTTTGAAGCGCCATCTTTTTGGTTGACTAAGGCCATTCGTGAGGTCCTAATTCGTTTTTACATGACCATTTTCAACTGCATGCAAAGGAGCTCTGCTCTGATTGGCTGCCCTGCAGCTGGATGTCTGGTTTAGCTCCGCCCATTCGCGTTGAAGCTATAAGGGGTGTTTCAGCCCAGAAGGGCAGAGCTGAACTGCTGTAGGTTGAAAAGGAAGGTAAACACATTTGCTCAAACATTTGGTTCGGTGTGAAACACTCCGTTCTAGATAAACTTACGAGTCAGAACTGCTCACAGTGGTGCTGATAGGAACCAGACGTCCACCTCTTAAAGCTCCCTCACAGAAAGTTCCTACACTAAATGGTTCTGAATTCACCGCCTGACCTCCGAGACGCCGTTTTACACCAGTTTTCTGACGCCGTGGCCTAAAGCATACGGTTTATGTTAGTCTACATATGGCGGAGGGATACATGAAGGATGTTCTAAGGCAAACAGTCCCCAAAGAAAACTCATTATTCCAGATTTTCCATCAACATCCCATATAAACACTCAGAAGACTCGTGTGGGTTCTCTGGTGGTTCTGGATAGTACATAAAATGTCTCTATCTGTGTTGTAGTCATGGTGACCCCTGGTTCCCATCACCACCCCTGTGAAGGAATCTCTTAAGTTTCTCTGCGCTCCTGCAAAGGTTCTTTGAGGTGTCTTTAGTAGGTGGCAATGGTTCTGTAGAGAACCACGAACACTCATCGTTGAGGTTGATGGAGAACATGGTTCTGTAAAGCACCAAAAGGGCTCTTCTGTTGTTGCCAGCTCGACATTGTCAACAACAAGCAGAACCCTTTACGGTGCTATGCAGAAGAGTTCTCTATTCTATAGAAGGTTCTAATACAGGCATTCTCCATCAGTCTGGAGACCCATTTAACCGAGCAGGGGGCATGGAAACAGAACCACTGTACAAACGAATCATTTCACTTTCTTTACCACTGAATAATGGACTGAATGGCGGAGAAATGGTGAAAAAATCCCCCCTTTCCAAAAAAGTTCCCCTTTAACTCTTTGGTCGACCCTGTGGAGTCAGAGTGGTGGTCTGTGGAATGACGGTATCTGCAGTGAAGCGGACGGTGGTCCCCTGGTCTCGACTCCTGATCCGAACAGCTAACGGTACTCATTACGCAATCGGCTGTCTGTCACCGAGGACTACTTTTCTAAGGCTGACTATATTCCCAGCAAACACACGCGAGTCTGCTGACTTAACCGACCTAACGTCGAAAGCAGAGCCCCTCGCGTGTCCAGCCGTCCACTCACACGATTAAACGGCGAAATAAAGCACGTCGTGAAGTCTAAAGCCGAGTAAACTCGGTCTGTTTACCCGAATCCAACCGTTAGGCTGGCTCATCCGCTCGAGCCTCGGCTTACCGTTAGTTTGACGACGCCATCGCTTCGCTGTTATGCCGCGGGGAAAAAAAACAACAATACTTTCTCTCCGAGTGTCGGCGGAGTCGGTTTCGAGCCGATAAATAAATAAATAAATAAAGTAAAAAAAAAAATAAAAAAAAATCACGACGGATTTTCAGCGCTCGGGAGCCCGCGGTCGGCAGGAGACGCTGGGATTTGTAGTCCTCTGTGTGTAGTCCACCTGTAGTCCACTGTAGGGCTCCACAGCGGAGATCCGAGTAGGGAGCGGGCGCGGGCACGCGTGTGGGCGGGGATAAAAGAACGGACGTTTCGAGGAGCCAATCAGCGCCTCGGAAAGAGGGATTTATTTATTTATTTATTAGGACGACAAAAACGTTTTTTACGTAATTCAACAGCGTTTTACTTTTTTTTTTACTTTAAAGTAATAAAAATAACGAGCGGTGATGTTTTAATGATATTTCTACATGTTAGTTTTACTTTTTTTTTATGCTTAAAATCCGGACCTCGGTGAGTGGAGAGTCCCAAAATAAAGCACGTGGGGATCTTCAGTTCAGCTTTTAGTGCGGTCTGGTCAGCGAATGGCTTCGGACTGAAGGGGAAGTCCACGGATTTTTCAAAAATTCTTCAGAATTACGTGTAAACAAAGTGTGGTTTGGTGTGAAACGCTCTGTTCTACAGACAGTCTGATTGGTTCACAGTGCTGGTGATAGGAACCAGACGTCTGAAAGCTCCATAAAATGAGTGGATATATGCTGCCTGGTGTCTGACACATTGTCCTGTGATAGTCTTGTGAAAAAGTTTGGGCTTAAAATGTATTTTAATCCATTTTAAATTTATTCTAGTATGTTCAATGTCGGAGGGGGACAGGATCGGCAATGTCAGGCCAAATGGGGGACCAAGATTTAGGATTATTTTACCATCATCTTTAAGATAAGGTAAGATACGTTTATTGTCATTGCACAGTGTACAACGAAATTGAGCAGCAATCCAACGGCACGTCTTACATACAAAACAATTTAAACATAAGGCTATAATATCTAAACATAAGGCTAAAATATATAAAGTGCACAACCGGGGAAATTCCGGGGAAATTCCACCTCCCACAACCGGGGAAATTCCACCTCCGCATTTAACCCATCCGTGAAGTGAAACACCACATACACACTAGTGAACACACACACTAGGGGGCAGTGAGCACACACTTGCCCGGAGTGGTGGGCAGCCCTATCCACGGTGCCCGGGGAGCAGTTGGGGGTTGGGTGTCTTGCTCAAGGACACCTCAGTCATGGACTGTCAGCCCTGGGGATCAAATAATAAATAGAACAGGGGTGGTGTGGAACAGTGGAACAGTGTACAGTGTCCTATGAACCAGTAAAGAGCTGTAGTGGTGTTCAGTCGGTTCTACTGAGCTCAGTGTTCTATAGAAAGTCCCTGTTACAGGGTCTGGAAGTGTTCAGTTCCCGTACGGTTCTGGGGTAAAAGCTGTTTTTAAGTCTGTTTGTCCGGGATGGGACGTACCTTAGTGTATAGGGCACTTCATAGTGGCACCCTTTTCCACTGGAAGGGCATCCATAGGGAATTGTAAGGCCACAGCATCAAGATTAAGACATGCTATTGAGTTTTAGGCACATCATCCTATTTTATTGCACGAAGGGGCACCCTGGAGGGCACTCAATCATTTTTCCCCATGTGAAGGGCACTTTGTCTCATTTTTGCCACTCTAGTGGTTGCTTTAGAGACACGTTTTCACCAGTGGGGCCTGCCCCTACCTTAAGCCCACCAGTGCTTATGTATGATGAAGATATTCTGTTTTGTTTGTCCACTAACGGTGTGCTTGGTGGAACCAGACTGATACCAGATCATGACCCCACCCATAGTGCCAGCCCAGTGAAAACAAATGCTGAGTGATAAGCACCCTCCTGGTAATTATTCACGGTAGTTAACTTTGGCTCAGGCCACTGACCAAGCCACTGTACCTGTACCGTCCTCGTCTGCTTCAGTAGCAGTGTTCACAGCTTTAAAGACTCCTGAAAGTAGAAGCCAATTTAAGCAATATGGGGGCTGTTTTAATGCAACATCACCAAAGCCTGTAGCACCACCGATGCATTTATAAGCCTCTAGATCAGTGGATAGCAGCCAGCATTAATTGAGCACTGTAGGGATTCCCCATAACAGTTGTGTAATGCATGCTGGGTATTGTAGTCAGAGCACACTGATGGCCGAAAACAAGGAAATGATACAAGAATGCTAATTCTGTCCAACTGGTGAGGCTCAGGGATGCGGTGCTGCTCTACCTAACATAACAGGTTTAGAGCAGATGCCCCTTTAAATATCTTCACAGGAGCCTATTTACCTGCTTATCAACATTGACTGTGTTTACATGCAAAGGTTTTCTCCAATCTAATTGAATTCATTCTGATTACAGATTAAGACCGAGGTGTTTATTCTCACTCTACTCAACAGGCTGATGGGGAATCTCCGTTTACATGCAGACTATGAGTAATCAGATCCAAACTTATCCGCATGCGTAGAGAACCGCTTAGGGTAGACATTACCATGGCAACGAGCATCACGTGAGGTCCAGTCAGAGTGAGATGAGCAGCAGTGAGCAGTGATTGTGTTTTTAACTGCTTTAAAATGACGTCAGACTCAGGAAAACGTCCTTCACGTGTCCTTATTAAAGAAGGCCGAGAGGAAGACGTCGTGTTCTGAGACACACAAGCTGGACGTCCGTCCCACCGCCGTCTTTTAAAGATCAGAGCATGAACTTCGTCTCCTCTGCAGACCAGTTTCTGCTCCGCCGTGTTGAACGGTATAAACTCTCACTGTGACGCGACGCACATGCAGAACGGACTGAAACTTTCCGATAGGGAATGTAATCGGATACAGGAGATTACACGGATATTATTGTTCTATTTAATGGATTATTTACAGAATTACCCACCTCTTTCAACCAAATAGAAACTGTATTCCGAATGGAATACACACACACACACACACACACACACACACACACACACACACACACACACACACACATATATATATATATGGGTGTCTATACAGGAATGCTATTCAGGAAACTGAAGTCTGATTTGTCTCACACAAGCTGCCAAAAGAAGAGAGTGACAAAGAGGCACAGATCCTAATCAGAGCTGTCTTTAACGTCTGGCGCTACCAGACGCGGGACTCCCCCACCTCCCGGGGCCACCAGCTAATTAAGCATCATCATACATAATTATGGCCAGGGCAGATCCAAATAAGCGATTCCTATCACCCCTCCTGGGTTTACAAGAAAATTACAGCATCTCTAAGAGCGGAGCCACATTAGACAAGCCTGCTTTACAACTTTAAAGATCAGCTACGTAGTAGAAGGCGGCTGTGAGCCGCTCACATGGGAAATGCGAAGGACAAGAAGACATCTCAAAAGATGCCAGCCAGTTTGTGTCATGCTACTAACATGTTACTTTGCAGTGCTGTGCAAAAGTTAGAGACCACCCTTTAGTTGTTCATTATTATTTCTAGTCAAAAAACAGCTGTCACGTACATTTTGAGGGGATATTTCTGAGCGGTAAAATAAAAAGAAAGTAATCCACAAATAAGAAAGAGACAAAGGGAAATAAGTGGAAAAATCAAGAGTTTACAAAACTGCAACCAACTTCTAAGACTGAACTTTGGGCGATACAGTATGTGGCTGCAGGTTTCTTTGAGAAACTGAAGGCGAGTCCCCTGAAAAGAGTGGAACCCGTAATAAAGGCAAAGAGTGGACACATTAAGTACTGAAAAATATTACATTGTGTTTAGTTGTGGAGGATTTTGGGTACTTTTCTGTTAAATGCATGCACTGAAAAATGAATAACTTGTACGCAATAGCTGTTTTACAGGAAATTAAATGAAGAAATGTTGGTCTTTGAGTTTTAAACAGTACGTATATTCATATATATTCAGGCCTCAAGTGCATTTTTTCCCTCGAGCAGCATTTGCAGACCATAAGCCTACTGAGCTTGGCCATATGGTTTGGCTCCTCTTTGAAACTGCAGTGAACCATGTGAAGCTAATAGCACACAACAGACAGGCCTTCTTTTAAGACTCCTACGTCATACGGTCTGTGCTGATGTATGGATGTCATTATAGGGTGAATTAGTAAATTGCACAGTGTTGTACTTCATTTCAATGCAACAACATGAAGGAGAACAGACTGCAGTATCTGTATAGCCAGGAGAGAAAAGGCTTTTCTGAAGGAGCTAAACTTCTTGCAGCTCCTTGACAATGAAATGGAAACAGCGTTTTAGTTTAGTAGACAACCTTGGAAAACATTGAAGAGCCCACATTGTGCACTATTACATGCATTCTCTTCCCTGAGGTGCTCCTGTGGGCTTTGAAATCAATCATAGAAAAGTCCTAGCAGAAGCAATAGGGTTCCATGCATCTAAAGGTGCTTGGACCCCTAATTATTTTTACATGACTATTCTCCAACCTCTCTTTACCGCTTAGACTTAAACAGGCTGTTTTTGTGATTATGCCTTTGCAAAACGGCAATTTAAAAAGGCTATTATGCGTAAGTTATATAGAAGGAAGCCTGAACCTTTTTTTCCTGTGAGATGACCTCATGACCCACTGTGCCGCACATTATTATTATTATTTTTTATTATTTTTTTATTTAGTATGCTCACACTTTATTTGTATCACCGATTCCATTCACTTCAAGAGACTTGCTTGACATTTTGTTCTCAAAGATATTTTGATATTCCTCCAAACCTCCAAAGCTCAGTCTTAGAAGTTGGTTGATCTTTTTCTGAAGTGATCAAACCCATTCAGTGGTGAGGTCTGGACTCTGGGGCGGTCAGTCCATCGTCCAGCTTCTTTGTTTGATGTGTCCGTCTCCTTTTCTCAGTGAGGTTCTTCTTGATCAGCTACACGTCCTTTCAGACCCACAGCGCTGAGCGGTCTTCTCACAGTGGAAGGATGGAGAAACACCTGTGGATGTTCAGATCTGAAGCAGCTTGATCTTCTCCTCTCTTTCAGAGATGGAAGCTTTCAGTGCTGTTTATCTGATGGGGGCAGTTTCTGTGTCTACTCTTCCTGGTGGTTGTTAGGAGGAACATGTTCTTTTTTAAAACGTCCAGTTTTGGAATACAGTCGTATGAACATGCTTGGTCAAATTCATTGTTTTGTTGCCACATCCTCTACAAACAACTTTTTGGTCAATTGTAGTGCACAATATCTATTTATTTGCTGAATTTAACGTGGATCAAAATGTAAAGTGTGCACTTTTTTCCCACAGGCCACCTTTTATGTTTTATATTAAACTCAGCAAATAAATGGCAACTGTAGATTGCAATGTGCAGAGGTGTGTTCTCTGTAGACCACTTGTGCCAGGCTCCAGTCCTTGCGGGCCAAAGCACTGCAGACTTTCAGACTTCATTAAACACACCTGATTCAGCTCATCAACTCACAGCAAGGCCTTAATCAACTGAATTCAGAGTGTTAGATGAGAGTAAATGCTGACCTCCACAGCACTTTGGCCTGGGAGGTCCCCAGTTTGACACACCAGCTATAGAGGACCCCTTCTTTCCTCCTAGAAAGTCAACAAAGCTGTACAGATACTGCAGACTGGAGCAGTCGATGTGACCGGAAGATTGCTGGTTCGATCCCCAGCGCTGGCAGTCCATGACTGAGGTGTCCTTGAGCAGGACACCTAACCCCCAACTGCTCCCCGGGGATAGGGCTGCCCACCGCTCCGAGCAAGTTCACTCACTGCCCTCTGATGTTGGAATTCACTAGTCTGTTTGTGGTGTTTCACTGCATGGATGGGTTACATTGTGGAGGTGAAATTTCCCTGTTGTGGGACTAATAAGAGTCACTTAATCTTAATTTGACCAGGGGCGCATGCACATTTGCATATGACTGGATTGTCATTTTACCTTCTCCTTCATTAAGCATGTGGATTATGTTATGTCTAATATTTGTCTCACAAACATCTGAGAAATGCATGCCTAGCATTTTGCTGGAAATAAAAAAAAACGGACAAAGTAAGTAAACAAATAAATATGCGGCTAAATAAATAAATAAATAGGTGAATTTAACAAGTGATGCTCATGTTAAAGAACCGCATACGTGTCAAAAACATTTATTATTAACTGTAATCATAAATGCATGACTGGAATGATCATCAGATAAACACTCAGTTCCCGTCTCGCGTGTTGCATCATTTAAAGAATGAGATCTCCATGTTATTCAACAGATGGAAACAAAGAGAAAGAGGGCATCATGAATTGGCTTTGAGAGAGAGAGAGAGAGAGAGAGAGAGAGAGAGAGAGTGGGCTGTTGGGTGGGTGGAGGTCAGCAGAATAAGATAGGGGAGTTGTGTACACTCAGGCAGCAATATAAACAGGAGATGTTGGTGTGATAAGGAAATTAAGGAAAAGGGTGCAACTCAAATAACCATGGACTTATACACAAACATACAGTTGGTCGGACCGCTCAAAGGGTCAGTCACATACTGTAGAGGGGTAGACAGAGTGTCCCCTCTTACTCGCTCTCTCGCTCTCTCTCTCACACATCTACTGGGGAGCCTGGAGATCGTTTGAAAACATGGAAAGATGATGACCAAGCCACATCTTTGATAGGAGCTTCTTGCCGCTAAAAGCAGCCTGGAATGTAGATTGATGTTCCTGTACTTCAGCTAGATGAACCTGTTGTTTGTTGGACCATCCAACTTGGATCTAGGTTCTTGCAGGAACATACTGTACTTGATTGGGTATGAAGGAGAGTTGTGATCTGCAGAAAGAGGACGCCACTCATCGTTTCTGATGGTTGCACTAAGCTTAGGATTTGAAGGTTCTAGTGGACTGGAACTTCTTGAGATGAGTGATAAGGAACCTCAGATTGTCTGGTCCTGCTGAAGGTGGTGTGTACTTCTCTACGTACCAGAAAGACACCCTTTAAAACTTCACTGTGAATGTGGAGAGACCAAAACTTCCCATCTCGTCTTTCTGGCTTTGGAATGTTTCAAACGTAATCGAGAGCCGAATCTGCACTGAAGGTTTTTCCATAATCAATATTTGCTGTATTTCTGTTTCGTACATGATCAATCGTGCCAAGAAGAACCAATGAAGGAAACGGAATGCTCCCCTCTCGAACAGCCCTGGGCTTCTTTCATAACGCGTAACCCCTGTCTGCGGATCGACGCTCTAGATTTCTCCGACCTGTGGGATGAAGAAGATCTAGACCAGGATCTTGCTGATGATGACTCTTCCCGCAGCAAGGCATCACCTGTTCAAAACCCAGGACACAATCTGGTACCTCCAACACCTCCACCAGCCCCACCTTTGGCTCCTCCTCTTCTGCCTGGTACCAGTCCAGTACCTCTGGAGTCGGGCCGGCGGACTTTGAGGCTCCACTGGAGGGAGCTGTTTAGTTTGCAGCCCCTGCCCAGAGTCAGCCGCTTTGGGCCGCGGTCTATTTGGGCTGCTTTGGAACCGGTGCATCTAGACACCAACAGGCTGGAGTACTTGTTTAAGACCAAGAGTAACAGCAGCAAAGTCCTCCCTAGTCTGACGGGTGGAAAACAGGTGGGAGCGATCGTTGTCTTGTCATACAATTGAGCCTAAAATTTGAGTTTGACATGTTTGTTATATTCTGCCATTCTGGATGCAGCATTGCATCTCTCACACAGTGACACAGTGGTGGACAGTAACTGAGTAACTGAGTAAATGTAATTAGTTTCTGTACTTTAGTATTTTTGGTGTATCTGTACTGAAGTTTCTCCGTTCTGGGCGACTTTTTCCTTTCACTCCACTACATTTCAGAGTCTAATATCCGACTTTTTCCTCCTACATTTTGAGAAATCTGTGGTTCCTTTTGGTTTCTGTGTGTATAAAAACGTAACATGTCAAAACGAAAGAAGCGCAAAGCCAGAGCACCAATCAGGGCCCAGCGGTCACTTTGTTTAGAGCTGGTTTTGACCTGTTGGTCATACCGACCCAGTGCAGCACGCGGTTCAACGTCAGCGCAGCAGCGTAAAACTTTGGGAGAGTCTGTTCAACATAAATGATGAACTAACCTAACTTTGTGTAAATAGAGCTCAATATAGAAATATGTCCACATATGCAGTCGAGACTGACGCGGCTTTTTTCTGAATTTCTACAAACACCATTTCATTTTATAGTAAATGAGTTTGGGCTGGTTTATGTTTATGAACAGACGCCTACAGATCAACATAGTAAAGGAGCTCATCTGTGATCCTGAGTTTAAAGCCAGTTTTTATTCAACTTAAACTTGGAACTAAGTTGTAAATAAATCTGAAACTGAAACTTTGCTTGTGTGTAAAAAGTGATTTCAGAGCCACTCGGTTCTCCCTGATGGAAACTGTTTACCTTCAGTGTTTTGTGCTTCTGATCATTTTAATAGACGTCAGCGTCACTAATTAATGACGTTCTATTAAAAGACTGGTTTACCAAGAGAGACGCTGGAGGACTTTCACCTGAAATGAGTTCATGAAGCCAGTCTGGTTATAAAAATGATAACAGGACATCAGAGCCAGAATTACTCTTTTAGTACTTTTACTTTATACTTAAGTACATTTGAAGGGAAATACTTTAGTACTCAAGTGGAGGTCTAAACGGAGGAACTTCTACTTTTACTGGAGGAATATTTGACCTTGGGTGTCCCAATTTTAACTCAGGTACATGGTTTGTGTACTTTGTCCACCTCTGGTTTGACAGTATTCATGGTTTTCCCACCTCCCAGCGTGAATTACGCAAACACATCAGGCAATCACTGGGAATCCCTGTGGTGTCAACCAATCCTGACTGCTAGCCCAGCTACTGATCTGAGTTTTTTACCTTTTAGCAAGTGTCGAAAAAGGCCAAACCGAGGCAAGGTATAGCCCACTACCTTACTAGCTTTAGCTTTTATTAAGTTAATGATTTGAAGACAGCCACTACATTTATATGGCTGTAATAAGATATTTGGCTTCCTTATTATTCACAAGCTGACGAACAAAGAATGTTTTAAAACAGTCCAATCCAAGAGATCCACCCCAGGAGCAGTTGTAGTTTATCAGAAGTTCGTCCCACCTTCAAGTACATCACCAGAAGGCTGTTTTCCTAAACTTTAAACCGGAAAATCTTGCTGTAGAGGCTAGAATGGCACTGTAGGATGCGAGTAGGCATGTTTACAGCGGATATATTCGAGCCAGCTTCCTCATAGCAGTGGTTCCCAAGCCTATATCCAGAGTAGCCGGTGCTAACTAACTGGCTAAATAACCGGCTCTTCTTCAGTCGGAGTGAATATGTTAAAAATGGGAAGACCCTGAAATGCACGAGACGGGGTTGGGAACCACCGTCATGAAGCGGAAAATGGAATGAAAGCCAATGGATACCATTTAGCAGCATCTCATTTGCTCAGCTTACTCGTTTACATTCAGTATTGGCAGCAGATAGAAGTGCAGCCACTTTTACTAGGTGGTCACATACTATGACTTACAGCATATAGAGAATAGCTTAAGATCTCACTTTCGATCTCCAACAGAAGCCACGTGTGTCCGTCCTGGGTGTGAAGCGCAGTAACATCGTCACCATAGCCCTGAGCAGTCTGCCCCCGCCCCACCTGCTCCCACCGGCCATCTACAGCATGGACTCCAGTGTTCTGGACAGGGAGGATGTGCAGGTAGGCCCCCAATGCACCGTCATCTCAATCCAGTCATTCATAGCAGCCTCAGCAAGAAGTAACTGAAGCTTACAGTGTGATGCATATCTGTAGTTCCTATCAAGGTCTCAGTAGATCAGTGGTTCTTGATCCAGGCTGCAGGGCTCTCCAGGTGGTCCGAATTTGCTATATTCCTCTGTCTTGGGAGCTGGAGGGTTCACGTACTTGGAGAGCTGATTTGAGGTCATTTTCTTGGTAAATTACATGGTAGCAACATCCAAACCACTTGTTGAGCAATGAACCCCCCCACCCCACCCCCCCAGCACTCCCCAGCACTCCCCAGCACTCCCCAATCCAGTCCTCAGGGCCCAAAACGGAGCGGTCCGATCTCAGATCCACTATTAAAAATAAAGATGCCATAGAAGAACCAATCTTGGTTCCCTGAAACACAGGTCTTGGAGAACCCCCTGACCTGCACATTTTCTTGTTATTCTAGGGCTTGGGTCACCAGTCTTATCTACAAGGGGGCCGTGTGGCTGTAGGTTTTCATTTCAACCAAGCAGGAGCACCTTGTATAACTACTGTTTAAAGATTGAGATGGGCTGAATTAATAAGTGGAATCAGGTGGGCTCCTGCTTTGTTGGGAAGAAAACCTGTAGCTAGACCAGCCCATAAGACTGGACACCCCTGCTTTAAACATACCATAAATTGCAAGGTGGCTGGAATGCTGTAATTATCTCTCATTTTCATTTCCTTCCACCTCCAGAATGACCTGTTCACATACGCAGCAGTGTGGTATCAGTGAACGAATGCAGTTTGGGGGCTGTGATATGTTTGTATATGGTTGACTGTCTCTGAGGACTGACCGCTATAATCTTGATTGAATCTCATGTAGAGGCTTCAGTCGCTGGTCCCCTCTGAGGAGGAGCTGAATTTGATAAAGCAGGCCAAGGCCCAGGCTCCCCACTGTCCTCTGGCTCCTGCTGAGCAGTGCCTCCTCACTCTGGGCAACATCAAACACCTGAGCTCCAGGCTTCAACTCTGGGCCTTTGCACTGGACTACGATACATTGGAGAGGGTGAGGAGATTGATGAGTGGAATATGTATATAATATGTATATCTTTGGTTAAGCACTGAAGCCACATTAGCCTGGAGCTCCAGTGCAGAACTCAGCAAACATCTCTAAGCTGATCGACCACATCTGGGATAAAATTAATCCCTGATATGGAATCCACTTGCCTCATAACTAAATTTTGAAGTTTTGCTGCATTAATATACAGAAACGTACAAGTGTTCTGTTAGAAAGTGGTACATTTCATGTAAAACGGAGGTTTCCACTGCAAAGCTTGTGAATCTGAAGGTGCTTTAAAGCTGACTTAACAGTTTTCCTGCTTTGATCCACTTTTCTCTGAAGTGTCTGTCTTAATGCCGCTTGCCTTCCTGCTTTGCTCGGCTGTTTGGCTGAACAGGAAATTGCGGAGCCTCTCTTTCATCTGAAGCTTGCAATGGAGCAGCTAGCAGCCAATCAGACGTTCCGATGCATACTGGCTACAGTACTCGCCATCGGCAACTTTCTAAACGGATGCAAGGTATTTTTTTTAATATGTGGTTTGAAATTTATATATATAGCATTGTATCTCTCTCTCTCTCTCTCTCTCTCTATGTATATATATATATATATATATATATATATATATATATATATATATATATATATATATATATATATATATATACACCTCATATCTCCATTTTTGTCATTTTTCAGTTTTTGACACAATCTGAAATTACCTGTTACCCTTTACATTGATTGTAAATTCCATGATTAATGGACCAAAAGAAACAGCCCAAAATGACTTGGAAAAAATTCTGGTTCCATTGACTTACATTGAAAGTAAAGTGTGTTTTTTCCTTCTCCTGTAAAGTGACCATTTTGGAGATACGAGGTTTTGTTCCAACAGCAGCGAGATATAGATATATATATATATATATATATATATAAATATAACTTTACTGGCTAATTAATCAATTCATGAATATCCATCTAAAAGCCGGTATTGACTAGGTTTACTAACTGAAGCTATAAAGAAAGTAAAAGTAAAAGCACTGAAACGTTAGCAGGACAAACGTTAGTGTTTCTTTCCTTTATGTAACTGAGTACTTGGTATTTAATGTAGCTCAGTATTTTGTTGGGTATGTATTCTTTGAACGACAGCCTGGAGTCTCCGTTTTTAGACATGAAGTGCATGAGTTTGCGCAGCTGATGGTCAACCAGGCTTGCTGGACAGTCTGGTTTGGTCAGAGTGTGTCAGATTTTGAAGGCGTCCTGATTAAAGATCAAAAAATCTTGAACATTTTATTACAGAAAGACAACATTCATTAGACGGATTCGTTCAGTACAGTGTAAGTTTTCTAGCTTCCTCTGTACCATTTACCATTTCGCAGCTACTAGCTGGGCGAGGCTGCTGTCTGCGTTGCTATGGTGACCAGCCGTCTGCGCTGATCTTCAGGGTTAAAGGGTGAATCAGCAGTTCTACATTAACTCCAGTGTTTAAGACCGTTTGCTGTTAAACTGTGTTGAAGGATCAGCAGAGCTTTATTTTACTGTAGAGGAGGATGATTTTATTATTACCTACTGATCTGATTCAGCTGTGGAGACACAACAGGGCAGTAGAAGAGCCGCATGTTACCGACCCCTGAGTTTTGCCCTTCTGCACCTGTTCCAGGCCCGAGGGTTCGAGCTGAGTTATCTGGGGAAGCTCTCTCAGGTGCGAGACACACACAGCCGACAGCCGCTGCTGCACCACGTGTGTGTG
>NC_051232.1:32120438-32190438 GCF_015220715.1 Pygocentrus nattereri | reverse complement strand
CATGTTAGTACCACTTACGGTTCTGTTATTCTCAGGTTCTCTTCCACGAAGACTGAAGTGGTAGAGGAAACCCGCTCCGTCGGTGGATTCCACGTTCACAGCAGTTCAAATATCGAATGTTTGTTTCTACAGCACTGCAGTAACTCGAATCCGTCTTTTTTCTCCAGTTTGTTTTTATTTATTCCTCCTATTTTTAGCGATTTACCTCCTGAAACAGAAATAAAGCTGTCGGCCTTCTTCAGTAAAGTGTGTCGTGCCTCTGTTTGCCTCGGTTCTTTAGAAAACGTCTTCAAATGGCTGCTTAAATCAGTCGATTCAGTGTGGAAAAGTGAACTATTCTCATTGTTTGAAGTAAAAGAAGTTAAGGTTTGAGGATATGCCATTCACTCCGCAGTCCATGTGGCCCACGTGTGGAAACTCCGCTGGATGATTGGCGTTTATGAGGTCACAAAAACCCAACATTTACATTTCGAGATGAATGGCTTTTTCAAAAATGTGGTAAACAAAAAGCTAGAACCATCAGAACCAAGGTACCCCACTAGTGTTGAATACAGTGTTCCCTCGCCACTTCGCGGTTCACCTTTCGCGGACTCGGGGCATCGCGGGTTTTCAAAAAATATGAATGGAAAAATATATTGTGGATTTTCGCTACTTTGGGGTTTTTCTGCGGACCTCGATCTGTGGAAAATATATATATTTGATGAATTTTTACATTAAAAATTCCCAAAATGTATAAAAATACATTAAAAATATTCATTCTAACAATAAAGGAATGTTATAAATCATAAAATATTACGATTTACAGTAAATAGTGCACATTTACTCAGTGGATGAATACACACCAAAAACGAGAAGCAGCATCGCCCGCCTGAGACGCTACTTACCTACATGAGATTGTAAACAACACACAGTAAGTGTAGTGTGGGAATGGTTATTAAGGGAATGGGAAAGGTTTATGTAGCGTAAAAGTGTGGGGGAGGGTTTATAAAGCCGTAAAATAGCATATACATACTTAAATAAATATAGCGTCCCTACTTCGGATTTCCGTTTATCACGGGTGGTCCTGGAACGTAACACCCACGATAAACGAGGGAACACTGTAATAGACTTAAGCTCATTTCACCTCAAGCGTGCTTGTGGTAATCCTGAAACGCTCCGCAATGCTTGTTATGTCACACCGGAGGCACCACAGCTCAGCATTGGTGGTTCAGTGGCAAATATCTCGCCTGCCATGCCGGAGGCCAGGGATTGAGTCCCCAGGGAATGAGCCTCGTGACTGGAAGGTCGCCGGTTTGATCCCCTGAGCCGACAGTCCGTGACTGAGGTGTCCTTGAGCAAGACACCTAACTCCGAACTGCTCCCCGAGCGCCGTGGATAGGGCTGCCCACCGCTCCAGGCAAATGTGCTCACTGCCCCCTAGTGCGTGCGGTGCTTCACTGCACGGATGGGTTAAATGCAGAGGTGAAATTTCCCCGTTGTGGGACTAATAAGGGTCTCTTAACACATGCATCATGAGGCATGAGCAGTTTCTGTTTATGTAGCGTTGCACATCATAAAATTGTATGTTTAATGCTTAAAGTTCATCTAGATTAAAAAGGGATCAACAATTAAAACCTGACTTGCTGCCATGACTGCTGCTAGTTTTCCCACCATGTCATGAAGAGGGGAAGATGCATGTGGGTCTGCAACATTAACCCAAACAAGGATGTCTCATTGTCAGCAGTGGGTAGCGCTGGTGCCTGGGTTCGACTCTCCGGCCGGGTAACCAGGGTCCTTTCTGTGTAGAGCTTGCATGTTGTTTCCTGCCACAGGCCAAAGACATGCAGTCAGGGCAATTGGAGATGCTAAACTGCCCCACCCTGTGAATGTGTGTAGTGTGTCTGCCTTGCGACCTGTCCAGTTTTTCTTGCCTTCTGCCCTATGACCACTGGGACAGGCTCCAGCACCTTCCAGGAGGATAAGCAGCTTAGATGGGCTTTGTAGTGTAGTACTTTGTATGTAGCATTATTTATATTTTCAACTCAGAGGACGCAGTTACACTTGTTATTTAATATTTTTTTTTCTAAATATTTTTTTCCATGACATTTTCTATTTCTGGAAGATCCCTGACAAAATGTTGGTAAATGTTGTGACTTATTATTAAAATAAAATTATATCTTTAAAATATTTTTAACCTGACATGACACTTTTAATGGGGGTGCGTAGCGCTGTCGAATCACAGCAAGAGGGGCCTGGGTTCGATTCCCCAGCCGGGCGACCAGGGTCCTTTCTGTGTGGGTCCAAAGATGTGCAATCAGGCCAATTGGAGATGGTGAATCGCCCCTAGGTGTGATGGTCTGGTGGCCTGTCCAGGGCGTATCCTGCCTTCGGCCAATGACAGCTGGGATAGGCTCCAGCTCCCCCCTTGACCCAGAAGGAGAAGCAGCTTAGAAGATGACACTTTAAATGCGTAAATAATATATATATATATATATATATATATATATATATATATATATATATATATATATATATATATATATATATATATATAGGATCTATTACATCATTGCTTCAGTTTCTTTATTATGCCCAGCTTAACCACAAATAATCAAAATAATAATGGAGAATAAACTGCAGGCATAAAAGCATGCCTAATAGCATATTTAATATTCAGAAAGAAAAAGAAATCCAACATGTCAAAATCCAACTTTTACCAGTAGAGATTATGAGATTATTAGAGAAAAATGTCTTACTGGCAGAAACTTCTGATGTCAGGAAGCTTCCCATTTCTATATATCAACAGAAAACATCTCAAATCTAGCCAATAAATAAGACATTTGTCATTTTTAGTCGTTTTGAGCAATTTTATGAAGTTTTTTTTTGAAAAAACCACAAAATTATCTGACAATACAGTGAGAAAATGTCACTCAAAACACAAAAAACCAAGTAATAAGTGTAGAGATGGGTCACTCTCACAATACTCTGAAAACCATCTCAAAATTAGACATATTACATATTGTACTGACTAACATAATAACACCAGTGAGAAATTTCAAGCGGAACTTCGAAATTCCTCCGTAAATTAAATGTAAACGCTCACAGTGGCGGTGATAGGAACCAGACGTCCCCCTCTAAAAGCTCCTCACAGAAAGTTCCTACATGAGATGGTTCTGAATTCACAGACGCTGTTTTATGAGAGTTCAGAGAACTCCAACTCCATTCATGGTGGAGGGTGACATGCAGGGCGCTGTGTGGCAAAATAGTGCCCAAAAGAAAAGCTATTTTTTCGACTTGTACCCCCGTTTTAGCATCTTCAGCGCATATAAACACTCGGATGGAACCTGTAGGCACTGGACAGTGAATAAAACGGTGTTTTATGTGTGCGACCCCGTGCTCCTGTAACATCGCAACAGCTGAACCGCTGAGCTGTTTAGAAATTTGGAAAACTTGGTGGAGCTTCCCTTCGAACCGCGAACAGCGCCCCAAGAGGCTGCCCTTCGCAGCGGCGCGACCGTTGCTGCGCATGCGCACGGCGCCATTTCGTGCACTCGCCCGTAGGAAGCCGAGCCGGGGTTTCAGTCATTTTTAGTCTTAAGCTCCTGGTGAGTATTCCGCTTTTTGAGAGGCTTTTTCGAGGTGATTTTTATTTTTGGGTTTTTTTTCTGACTGAACTGTCTCTGGAGCCTTTTTTGGGTTTTTATTTTTACTGCATTTTTGTGGCGAGTGTCTCTGTGCTGCTTGGTGATGGCGGTCATTTTGTGTTGCCGGGGCGACGCGAGCGGTTCTGAGATGGCGACTCGCACTTTTTCCTTGTTTTTCTCCTTTATTTTTCCATGTCACAGTCATTCCCAGCCCTTTTTCCGCAAGACCGCGACCCGGTAGAGCAGGTTCTGTGGTGCGGAGCCGGGTATTTTCGGCGGTTGTTCTGGACGAGGTGTAGCCTCGGAACGGACGAGCTTGGTTTGGGTTTCCAACATGGTCGTTTTTCCCGTTTCCCCCCCTCTCCCGTTTCTCCGTGTCCGGGATTTAGGAGTCTTTTAAAAGCCTTTTAAAGCCATTTTTAACTTCCAGGCTGTTTTTCCAGCCTAGCCTGCCTGCATAGTCTGCTTTCGGTATCAGCGTAGGCGATTCGGACTGTGCTGCTGTTTACATTGCTTTCAATGCGGTTTGTTTTTGAGCCGCTTTCCATTCGGATTCGATTCGGTTTGGGTGTTTACACGGACTGCGGAGCTGAGATGACGCTGTGTTCGTGTTTGTATGGACCATCCCTGCACACCTAAAGATGGTTCTACAAGAGTTCTTTAGTAAAAGGATTGGTTCTGTACAGAACCATTAGTTCAACACTCTTGATTTCTTTTTCCAACGGTTCTTTATTTAAGGCAGTGGCTCTGTACAGAACCGTTAGTTCTACACTCTTGAAAAAGGTTTTTCAGTGGTTCTTTACTTAAGGCATTGGTTCTATATAGAACCATAAGTTCTACCCTCTTGAAAAATGTTTTTCAATGGTTCTTTAGTTAAGGCATTGGTTCTGCATAGAACCATTGGCATGGGTTCTGTACAGAACCATTAGCTCTACACTCTTGGAAAAAGGTTGTTCAATGGTTCTTTAGCTAAGGCATTGGTTCTGTACAGAACCCTGAGTTTTACACTCTTGAAAAAGACTGCTTTAAGGGTTCTTTAGTGCATAGAACTCAGAAGGGTTCTTCTGTTACAATGTCAAGCTTGACCCATATACAACACGTTCTCCATCAATCTGAATACGTTTCATCATGCAAAGAACCATTTAAGCTGACAACAGGATTAAATTTTAAATAGAACCATTCCCTTTACTAAAGAACTTTTGAAGAACCATCTTTTTTAATGTGTATTATACACTCTTAAAAGCATGGTGCTTCAAGCGTTCCTTAATGAAAGGAAGGGTTCTGTTTAGAGCCATTTAATGCTTAATTGGTTCTCTGCATGGTGAATTAATACTTCAGATTGTTGAATTAGTTGAATTACTCAAGGTTCTAAATGGAACTCTTTCCCCTATTTAAGAACCCTTGAAGCACATTTTTAAGTGTATACTATACACTCTTTAAACATGCTACTTTAATAAAGAAATTGGTTCTATATAGAACCGTGAACACTCAAAGAACTCTTCACATGATCAAAGGCTCTTTGCGTCATGAAAGGTTCTTCAGACTGTGCTGTAGACAGTTCTATTGAGAACTGCTTGAAAATGGTTCTTTATAGCACCCAAAAGGGCTCTTCTTTTGTTACAAGCTTGACACCTTAATGATAGAAGAACCCATTTAGGTGTTCTGTAGAACCTGTCTACAGCACATGCATGCACATTCTCAATCAGTCTGGAGATGCAGAGAACCCTTAATCATGCGAAGGGTTCTTTGAGTGTCCGTGGTTCTATATTGAACCATCTTCTTTACAGAAGAACCCTTGAAGCACCATCTTTTAAGAGTTTATATTTATAACCGTTCGTTGCATGACGAAATGGTTCTTCAGACTGATGAAGAATGTTCTGTGTGATTCTACGTAGAACCTTTTTGAAAAGGGTTCTGTACAGCACCAAAATTTCTTCCAGCGTATGTTGCGTTTTGGACGCCGGTCAACCAGCGTGACCATGTGGGGTGACACGCAGAACCAGCACCAGACTAACATTTTTCTCCAGCAGGTTGTTGATACCAGCCTGACGTCGTAACAACAGTGGAACCTTTTTTTGGTGCTGCCTAGAACCATTTTCAAACCAGTTCTCTGTAGAACCACACACAGGGCACACTTGCCACTAGTCTAAACAACCATTTCACCGTGTGGAGATCCATTTAAGCATGCAGATGGTTCCACAAGGAGCTCATGGTTTGGAATAGAACCGTTTGCCTTTGCTAAAGAACCGTCATTTATCTGTGTAGCTGTGTATTTTTGGTTGTTTGTTTTCCAAAAGTGGGACTTTGCTTCATTTTGTAACCCTGAATGCTGCCATTAAATAAGTGCCATGGACGTGAAAGTCATCTGAACACAATAAACGAGGATTGTCTGACGATCCAGGACGCTTTCTCATTTCTCAACCCCCCCCCCCGTCAGTGAAGGAATAGAGGCCCAGGCTTCTCGGTCATGGCCTTCCCTCCACGTTTAGCAGTGTGAATGCTCTGAAGACCAGTCATATCCAGAATTGGGGAATAATTTGGGGAAGAAAATAAAGAAATGTTGGGTGTGTTTGTAATATGATGGCACGGCCAGCGTCTGAGCTCCAGAATAAGTAAGGAATAAAAACCGTTCTGCGCATATCGGTGCCGATCCAAGTGTTCTTCTGGGGCACTGTGCTTACAGGATGGGTTTTCTGTTCATTTAATTGGGTCGTTGAGATGTAAACCAAGTCGTTTGGTTTGGTTTGATGTAAAATGCTTCATTCTAGAGAAACTGGTAGGCGTTGGTGGGGATTGGAACCAGTTACACCGTCTGTACAGCCAGTATATTTTGTTTAAGGTGGTCAAATAAGCCGAATTTTCTTTGGGAATCTCTTCTGCCTCATAAATTCCTCCATATCCCTCCACCGCGAACGGATTTGAAATGAGACGTTTTAGACTTGAGCTGTTCTGAACGGTCCAGACTCTCCCAAGTTTCTCTACAATGCACCACTTCACATCTCCCATCTCTGACTGACTTGTTGTGTAATTCCTCTCTGGCAGGTTCGTTAAGCCCATCCACCCAAACAGGCCTACCTTTTTAAACCTCCATCTAACGGTTGGTCACGTTTTGCCTTCGTCATTCCACTAGTAGAAGGACAAGTACCGGTACAGGCCTCAAACCACCCATGACCGTTTTCACAATTCTGGTTCCATGCCCTTTTTTCAGAGCTTCAGTTTCTCATTTACGCCTGTCTTATTTTCTCCTTCCTGCCAGCCGCTTCAGTCCGTAAGTCTTGTTCTCTGTTGCCCCCACCCAGTTACAGACCAGACTCTCAGATTATTGCTGGTGCCCTGTAGTTTAGCTCCAGTTGTGAATTGGTTCCCTTAAAGATAATCGCCCGGCCCTATAGGCTTTAGGTCGGTAGGTTTATTCTTTGACGTTTTTGGTGAACCATGAACGTTTTGTAGTAGAACCGTTCTTCTTAAATGGCATGAATGTGTCCTTTACCTATAATCTGGTTCTCCTGCCACGTCCTCATCGTCGACCTTGTAAGTGGGGTTGAATTTCTAATGCAAATTCCATTTTTTTTTAAAGACGTTTTTCCTTCCAGTCCACACACAAATGGAAAATTGGCACTCTAGCCAAGTCTGACGTAGAGTGTAAATGTTTTGTGCGTTAGAAATTGAAGTGTCAATGAGTTCTATAGCTAGTTCTCTTGCTGACTCATGACTTTGGCCAGAGATTTTTGTGTGAGTCTAGATGGAGATCCGCTGTAGGCCGAAAGCGACGGATCGCCTTGCCAGTGATTCGCCTTCTGTTTCCAGAACGATTGCAACACTGGCCAAGTGTCCACCAATAGCAGTCTGTGTCTGAGGATTAATTATGGGCCTTAGGCCTGAGGGTGGGGTGTCCGTTCCTCAAAAGGCCCATCTAGATGATCAGATAGAAGCTCAGCTTTTTCATGACGGAGTGATGAGTGATGCACCATGGCCTCTTGTGCCTGGAGGGAATGGTCCGTTTTGCTCCTCGCCTCCTCAAACGATTGGAAGAAATGGGATATTCGAGCTTTATAATGGCTTTTAATGGTCGTAGATCATTGCAGATATATGTCCTTGTCACGTTTTGGGGGTGGTTGGTGGGTTCCTGCTGTCTGCATCACAACCCGGTGGTCATTGCTGCTTTCCACCACTGGGTGCCAGCAGTGCCTCTTGCATCTGGGCCTTCTGTGTGACCTTGAGGGGTGGGGGGAGTGTTGGTAATGTGTCACTGCCTCTCAACACACACCTCCCAACCAGTATCACCCTTTCCCAGAATGCACTGCTAAGCTGCAGCTCCCCGGTGAACATTAACGACCCTCTTTTCTCCAACAGAATCAGGCAGACAGACGACTCAACCCTGAATTACAGACAGAATGGAGTGAGTGCTGGTTATTCACATCTCCCCAACATGCCCTTTAGCTGAATTGCTGCATATAAACCCATGCTGTGTAACTCACCTGACCTGACCTCACTGTACTTCACCTGTAGTGACTTAAATAAGGGCAAAAAATAAAAAAACAAAGCATATACCTAATGAAAAATTTAAGCCACCAGGAGTCAAATTCAATTCCATCCATCACAAGCATACATAATAAATATTAAATTAAATTAATAGCTCATTTAAGCATTTTGAGTTGTGGCTTAAAAGTTGTCATTAAGTTAAATGGGATTTTTGTCGCTATTCTGGTCCAAGCTTTCCACAATTACTGCAAAAGAACATGCTTGTGGGTGGAGTACAGATGGGTCAGTTAAGGGGTCATATAGAAACATCCCACACACTCTCTGGAGACCGGACAATCATGTTATACCTCACACACAATGCTCAATGCTTACTGAGCGGTCATTTGAAGAAATGGCTCAGTAAAAAAACAAATTTCCGCATTTTTCCTTTTACCCCAGAGGAAGTCCATCAGCCCTGACTGTGTTACTGTCCAAGGTTTGCGTGTTTAGTTTAGCTCTGGACCTAACGTTGCTAGAAGTGTGGTTGGTTAGTGTAGTGGTTAACACCTCTGCCTTCTACGCTGTAGACTGGGGTTCAATCCCCACCTGGGTAAACACCCTACACTATACCAATAAGAGTCCTTGGGCAAGACTCCCAACACCACCTTCGCCTTCCTGTGTAAAATGATAAAACTGTAAGTCGCTCTGGGTAAGAGCGTCTGCCAGATGTAGAAGTCAGTAGACACCCAAGTTGATTCCATACATTCGTCTGGTAAGAACTCCATCTAGGTTCCGGTTAGTTTGGTCAGACTTGTAGACTTGGTTTAGGATACAGTACAACTTACTGTGAACTTTCAGATATGAGCAGAACTTCACAATCCAGGTTGATTTCATACGAAGGCTTATTATTCACTTAAAAAGACGATTCTTTGAGGGTTCTTTAGTGAAGAAAATGGTTCTGTGTACTACCAAAGGGTTCTATTGCAACAAGCTTGACATCATAACAATAGAAGCCCTCTTGGTGCTATTTAGAACCATTTTTCAGAAGGTTCTGTATATAGAACCATCCACAACACATTTTCCATCCATCTGAAGCATCCTTTCACAGTGCAAAGAACCCTTTAACCATGCATAGGGCTCTTGAAGTGTTCATGGTTCTATATAGAACCGTTCTCTTCAATAAAAGAATTAAGTGTCTGTACAGGGACTTCAATGCAAACTGTTCCTTATAGAATTGTGTGATAAAATTTGGGCCTATGGCTTGTTAAGGGGTTCATGAAGACCACTGGGGTATTTCACAGATCAGGGTTTCTCAGTTAGCCGATGAGCCCTGTTTTGAAAATTGTCCAGGGCTTCTTTTCTTGACGGAAACCTTCAATCTGGCTTTGTGAAATTCCCCAATCCCGCCGTGTATTTGAGCTTGAGTGTACAGAAAAGATTTGGGTGACTATTGACTTCTAGTATTTGGCTCCGACTCTGGAAAAAAAATTGAGCAAAACAGGCAAAATTAGGACATGAAAACAAAAACAAGCACACTGACTAGAGTTAGTGTTACCAAGGGTGATCTTCAAGATGTTCAAAACTGCCCTGAAGGATTTCAGCCTGTCCAGTCAAACTCTTGCGGTCATACACGAGTAAGAAGATACATTAAGCTCTTTCCTTTCATATTTAGCGCCATCCTGTTAGTGTTCCTAAGGGTCAAACAAAACTAAAGAATTAGATTTTAACCACGAAAGGACCTTGTTTAGGTGTGTTTTATATGTCGACAGAGATGTCAAAGTACCGGTCACCTCAATCATATATGTGTAACACCACTCAAGGCATTTTTCCACCAGGCGGCGCTGTAGGGTTTGATAACGAACCCACAATCGCACGTTTTGTTGATATTTTCACTGCTAATTGCTTGTTGGGCTGTACAAAGCATACCAAACTGTGGGTGGAGCTTGAAACATTGCTGGTCATTGATTGGTCAGACGCAGCTGTTACAGACGGCTTGGCTTAGCCAGCCAAGAGTGGGTTTCCTGAAAGCGTCTTGGCACAATGATGTCCAAGTGGTGGAGCGAGCATCACTCAGAGCACTCTCTCTCTCCAGCACTTATGGTGTTGATACTAATATGCTTTCGGGAATCTGACCTCTGAGTGGCCACTCGACCTCCAGAGAGCCCCACTGAGGTAGCATCGTATGGAAAATGGACACAGTTACTCAACCAGGGTACGGATGCTGTACCAGCCTGGTGGAAAAAGGTCTTTAGTGGGGTAACCACTATTAGACGCATAAGGGGGCCCTGGATTGAACCGAGCTCAGTTCTGCTTGCTGGTGCGCTGAAAAGCGCTGACTATCAGTTTAAAATTGGGGAGAAATATCTACTGGAATGGTCCACTAACATAAAATATACTGATGGCTTTCAACACGTGCTTCTCTCTTCTAGACCTGTGAGGTCAATTTAAAGGAAATGCATATGAGCTTTGCCCACCGCCACACCAGAGACGCACTTCCAGCGCTCAAATCTGCCAAAAATAGCACTCAAAGTACCATCTGTACTATTTATCTATCATTTATTCCATAGCTTCATATTAGGGGGGCCAGAATCCAGACGAACTTGGATGCTGCTGCTGTCCAGCATTATCATTTCATGAACTCATGAAAGATGGGGAAAAAAAAAAATAAGGTCTCCTTTGTCCTTGACCAAATATTCCCTAAGCCCGCATTCCATCAAAAACTCGTCTGCTGGCATTGATGTCAGTGAAGTCAATGCATTGATGGACAGCAGACACCGACCCATCACAGGGAATGCAAATGGTGGTGGGGGTGGAGCTTCAGCCAATCCTGATGATATTGAATAAATGAAGGAGAAACTAATTGTTGCCGTACGCTCGCATTCACCACTGTACAATACAGCACTAAAGATATAGAGATACAGTAACTGGTCTTATGCACCTTTCTGGTTTGTTTTATGAAGAACAGCAGATTTTGCTGACAAGCCTTCAAGTTTGAGCGGGTTTTCCGCCCACGGCGAACCAGGCAGCGCGAATCAATTTGTTTTCTTGACACATAACCAAAACGTCTTGTGAACGTGGCCTATTGTTCAGCTCCAGTCCTCAGTGCCTCACACATTTATGCATTTTCCTGAACAGTCAGGCCTGAATCAGCTCTTTAACCCAGTGAGTCGAGTCAGGTTTGTTAAGAAAAGGCAAAACATGGATGTGGTGCATTGGGACCCCCAAAAAACAACCCACTGCCAGTTCCTTACCTTGGATCCAGCTTCCAGTTGTGGGTTTTGTAATGCTGGTAGGCGTGACATTAGGTACCCAGTCAGGTACATGAACAGCACAATAACTATGGAAGATTACAAAATCCAGGGCTGGAATCTGGACTCTGGAATTGAAGGCCTCTGGAAGCTTTTGCCCTGCCGTCACCAGATCACGAGTTCAATGCCAGGCGATGCCACAGCCATCCGTGGCTGGGAGCCTGAAAGAGCATAAAGGGCCAGGCTCTCTTTGAGTGGCTAGGATGGCCCACCCTTGCCCCCTTTACTCAGCGCAATGCTAGGCTGACGTTGCATTTGCGGGGTCTAAAAGTGCTGGGCAGTATGGCATCCATATGCGTTTAATAGCAGCATGAATAATCTGACCGCTGCTTTATCTGTACACATTAAATTCGTGGTACGTTACAAAAACGAACACATTATGGGAACATTATTTCTGATATTGGTTTCAGTGTTTACTTGAGATGCTTTAAGGAGGATTAGACTGGTTGTGTGTGTTTAATGTATTTATTAATATCCATATCACTTTTGTCTAGAGAAAACCTTGTATGTCCATTTTTGTCGATTTTCAGTTTGTGTCATCATTTGAAAATACCTGTTGGTTTTTACATTGTGTGTAAATTTCATGATGAATGGACCAAAAGAAACGGCCCAGATTTGCTTTGAAAAAACTGGTTCCATTGACTTACATTAAGAGTAAAGCAGGTTTATTCCTTCTCCTGTAAAGTTACCGTTTTGGACATACAAGGTTTTGTTCCAGCAACAGTCTCAGATTAAGGCTTTGCCTCTTTGTGGCCCACACACGTAAAGCCACAGTCCAACAGTGTTTCTGTTTTCAACATTAATCTTGTTTTATAGCGTACAGTCCTAAAAATCACCTAAAGCAACTGATTGGTTTACGACAATGTCTCTGTTGTCCTTTAGGAGGTAACAATATCTGCTTATTTATAATGCATTGCTTGCTGCATAAATGTGCTACATGTTTAGGTGTTTAATGGGGGAGAGTCACTGGTAGGACTAATTGGCCTCTCTTGAAAATCTTTAGCAATCAGCTGAGGAAGCAAATAAGTTACACAAATTTACACAATTTTCTTTTTAACGTAAATGTCAGTGAGCCAAGACGTTCTGTGTCTGAACTTTTGTTCCTTTGAAATGGGTAAAAGCACATGGCGGAATCCGGTCGTTAAGTGTCTCACAACAGGGAAATTTGACCTCTCCGTGAAGTGAAACACCACATACAGTGTAGTGAGCACACACACACACTAGGGGGCAGTGAGCACACTTGCCCGGCGCAGTGGGCAGCCCAATTCGCAGCACCCGGGGAGCAGTTGAGGGTTAGGTGTCTTGCTCAAGGACACCTCAGTCATGTGCTGTCGGCTCTGGGGATCGATCCCTAACCTCCAGCCCACGACTGCCCCCGAAGGTACACGCTGGAGAATGCGGGCGTAAGCATCCTGAGACCTGAATTCTTTCAGTATTTTTTATTTCCTTGTAACGTGTCATATCATTTTTCGGGCAACAGGCTCTCATACAGTGTCTAAAACGGTATATAACAAATCTCAACAATGTGTTGTGGTTTAAACCACGATTTAGGCGTGCAGTCAGTGCTAATTACAGAGCCTATGCTGTCATTACTCGTTGGCTGCATTAGCCTCGTACTTCCAGCGCAAAACTATAGATACAGACTTCAGGCACCAGATGTCTTGGCGAATCCATTACATTGGAGGTAAAGGGAGAATTGTGAGAATTTGTGGATGTTATTTCTAGATCGCTGTGGTCGGAAAGAAACCTCGCATCTCCATTTTTGTCATTTTTCAGGTTCTGTCATAATTTGAAATTGCTTATCGTCTTTTACATTGTTTGTCAATTTCACGATGAACGGACCAACAGAAAGGGCCCAAAATGACTTGGATAGACGTTTGGTTCCATTGACTTACATTGAAAGTACAGTAGGACTTTCCCTTCTCCTGTAAAGCTACCGCTTTGGAGATGCGTGGTTTTGTTCCGACAGCGGATGTCTTTGTTGTTTGTTTCCTGCCGTGAGGTACTGTAGGTTTTTATATAGAAGCTAATGTTGGTTGAAATTAGCTACGCGTGACTTGCAGCAGCTTACGCTCAGTAGGGGGCCAACATTCCTTCCAGCGTAGCTTAACAGTGGTTCTGGCACTTCACATCCTCGTGTCTTCATCCTCTGCTCCCTCCCCTGTCTGTCTTGTTCACGTCCGTCCAGTTGCTCGCCCACCACCTGCAGCCTAATGGCAAGTAATGTGACCAACAAGACGGACCCGCATTCCCTCAACTCACGCGTCTTCGTCGGCAACCTGAACACCATGCTGGTGACCAAGGCCGACGTGGAGGCCATCTTCAGCAAGTATGGCAAGATTGTGGGCTGCTCTGTGCACAAGGGCTACGCCTTCGTCCAGTACTCCAATGAGAGGAACGCACGAGCTGCTGTGGTGGGGGAGGACGGAAGGATGATCGTTGGGCAAGTGCTGGGTAAGGACGCCGTTTGTTTTTCGGTCTGAGGGTCCCTGTAGTGTAGGGGGTAACACCGCTGTCCTCCTGTGAATTAGGACTTTGGGTTAGGGTGATAGGGTGACCAGTAATGCTACATACGTGCTATAGGTGAGCTAACAGCCCTGTGCTTTAATATGACGGTGAAAATGAAAGGAAGTCTGCTTTCGTACAACGTTATTCCACCCATCGTACCTCTGAAAAACAGCCCCAGCTCATTATCCCTCCTCCACCAAACTTCACTGCCGATACTATGCATTCCAGTAGGTAGTGTTTTCCTGGCATTCGCTAAACCCAGACTCGTCCATCAGACTCCAGAGAGTGAAGCGTGGTTCATCACTCTAGAGAAACCACTGCTCCAGAGTCCTTTACACCACTCCTGCTGACACTTGGCACTTGTGTGTAGCTGCTCAGCCATGAAAACCCATTTCTAGAAGCTCCCACCGCTCAGTTCTTACGCTGATGGTGTTTGCAGAGGCAGTCTGGAACCAATAACGTAGCAAGTAATGCAACAGAGGACAGGCTTCAACGCTCGGCAGCCGTGCTCTCCCACTTTGTGTCTGGGCTGTTTTTGCCCATAGACGCTTCCATTTCACTATAATAGCACTTACAGTTGACTGGGGCAGCTCTAACAGGGCAGAAATTCCACTGGCTTGTGGCAGAGGTGGCATCCGTTGAAGTCACTGAGCTCTTCAGTACGACCCATTCTACCGCCAGTGTTTGCCTGTCGACGCTGCAAGGCTGTGTGCTTGATCTTATACACCTGTCAGCAATGGGTGTCGCAGAAACACCTGAACTCTATTGAAGTTGCTCATGTTCAGGGACCTTATGTTGACCAGTAATTCCTGCTAGCTTGATCTATTTTGGCAACGTCCTTACACTTCCCTTCATTGTAAAAGTGCATATAACATAACCACCAGTTACAGTCGTGAGTAAATGCTTCAGCCTAGTTGGTGAATTGGAAAATTGGAGAATTTCATCCAGAAAAATGAAAGAAAAGCAACAAAAAAGGTTTGTTTTAATGTTTGTGTAGGTTGGAATTGATATTTACAGTAATTATGAACTTGAAAGCAGAAATGAGTTTACTACTCAATAGAACTCTCAAGCCATGCTGTCAACGTGGCTCGTGGTCAGCATTCCAGACCCTCTTGTCCAGCATCCGTGTCTGATGCTCTTTAGTCTGAATGGCAACAGTATTCCCACAGACACATTCCAAAATCTTGTGGGCCAGTCTTCTCAGAAGACTAGAGGCTGTTATTGCACCAATGTGGCCAACTCCATATTGATACCTGTGGTTTTGAATGGGACGTCCAGCAAGCTGTAGCATGTAGGTGTGATGGTCAGTTGTCCATAAACTTTTGGCCATATAGCGCATATAATCGCTTTAATCGGTTTGTGATCCTATCAGGTTTATTACTTCTTATTCCTGTTGGTCCAAACATTTCCCTCCGTTTTAAAAATGTACCTAATACACACAACAGTTACAGAAGCAAAGGGCTCTGACCTGAAACAGCTGCTCCAGTAAATTAACGAAATCTTCCACCGAAAAATGGACACTGTCCGGTTTAAAGTCACTACATGATCTCTCGCTTATTTTCTCTCTCTCAGACATTAACCTGGCAGGAGAACCGAAACCTCACAGATCCAAAACCCTCAAGCGGTCAGCAGGAGATATGTACAGGTTTGTATTCCTCTGCTTCTCCGGCCTTTTTTAGGAACTAGTGTCCAGAATCAACGCCTTCATTTTTCTGCCTCTTTTTTCTGCAGTTCTTCATTTGATCTGGACTATGACTTCCACAGAGATTATTATGACCGGTAAGAACATTTTCCATCCTTCATTCTCTCTCTCTCTCTCTCTCTCTCTCTCTCTCTCTCTCTCTGTCTCTCTCTCTGTCTCTCTCTCTGTCTCTCTCTCTCTCTCTCTCCCTCTCTCTCTCTCTCTCTACCTCTCTCTCTCTCTCTCTCTCTCTCTCTCTGTCTCTCTCTGTCTGTCTCTCTCTGTCTCTCTCTCTCTCTGTCTCTCTCCCTCTCTCTCTCTCTCTCTGTCTCGCTCTCTATCTCGCGGTCTCTCTCGTGGTCTCTCTCTCTCTCTTGCGCTCTCTCTCTCTCTCTCTCTCTCTCTCTCTCTGTCTCTCTCTCGCTCTCTCTCGCGCTCTTTCTCTCTCGCTCTCGTGTGCGCTCTCTCTCTTTCTCTTTCTCTCTGTCTCTCTCTCTATCTCGCGGTCTCTCTCTCGTGGTCTCTCTCTCTCTCTTGCGCTCGCTCGCTCTCTCTCTCTCTTGCGCTCGCTCACTCTCTCTCTCTCTCTCTCTCTCTCTCTCTCGTGTGCTCTCTCTCTCTCTCTTTCGCTCTCTCTCTCTCTCGTGGGCTCTCTCTCTCTCTCTCTCTCTCTCTCGTGTGCTCTCTCTCTCTCTCTTTCGCTCTCTCTCTCTTGCGCTCGCTCTCTCTCTCTCTCTTTCGCTCTCTCTCTCGTGGGCTCGCTCTCTCTCTCTCCTTCTCTCTCTCTCTCTCTCTCTCTCTCTCGTGTGCTCTCTCTCTCTCTCTTTCGCTCTCTCTCTCTTGCGCTCGCTCTCTCTCTGTCTCTTTCGCTCTCTCTCTCGTGGGCTCGCTCTCTCTCTCTCCTTCTCTCTCTCTCTCTCTCTCTCTGTTTCTCTCGTGTGCTCTCTCTCTCTCTCTCTTTCTTTCTCTCTCTCTCTCTTTCTCTTTCTTTCTCTCTCTCTCGTGTGCTCTCTCTCTCTCTCTCTCTCTCTCTCTCTCTCTCTCTCTCTCTCTCTCTCTCTCTCTCTCTCTCTCTCTCTCTTTCTCTTTCTCTCTGCCTGCGTCCATTTGGACATATTTCCTCTCTGAGACCAAAACATTTCAGATTAATATCCGTCCACCTGCAGAGCAGAACAATTCACATTCCTTGTGAATAGTTCATTCTCTCAGACTTTTTCACTTTATTGCCAAGTACACTTGCATATACACCGGTCAGGCATAACAGTCTGACCACCTCCTTGTTTCTCCGCTTACTGTCCAGTTTATCAGCTCCACTTACTGTATAGCTGCACTCTGTAGTTCTACAGTTACAGACTGTAGTCCATCTGTTTCTCTGATACTCTGTTACCCTGTTCTTCAGTGGGCAGGACCCCCATGGACCCTCACAGAGCAGGTACTGTTTGGGTGGTGGGTCATTCTCAGCACTGCAGTGACACTGACGTGGTGGTGGTGTGTCAGTGTGTGTTGCACTGGTCTGAGTGGATCAGACACAGCAGTGCAGCTGGAGGTTTTCACCTCAGTGTCTCTGCTGGACTGAGAGCAGTCTAGCCTAGGGGACCTGAAGCGTCCAGGAAATGAGGCCTCATGCGTCTTTTATGCATTTTATTTATTGGATTTCATGTCGGTTTATCCCATTATATTGATATGTGGTTTCTTTCAAGTATTTCTCACAGTCACACTTACCTGCCAGTATAGAGAGAGAATTTAACTTCATTTAAGACTATTTAACTTATTTCCAAGCATTTTTACTTGTTTCAGGCGGCTTTATGTAAAACAGAATCTAATGAATAAAATAAATATTCTAGTACATTGGCAGATTAACGTGCTTATTTTAAGAAATGTGCTAAAAACCAGCAAGATTTTCTGCCATTATAGGGATATAATTTTATCATTTGACTTGATAAATTTACCTAAAACGAGAAAAAAAAAGAAATAAGCCAGACGATCGTATTATAAGTGCATAGCCATCTCAAAATAAGAAATATTAGATATATTGCCTGCCCCAGGGGTCGCAACCCAGACGTTACGAAGAGCCTTTTTTTTCCTTTCAACAAAAGGAACATTTTATGTCCATTTTACCATCTTGGCTGTAAATATGTCTCAGTTTGTGCTGATGAACTAGTATAGGCCAAAAAATATTGCTAATGTAAATAAAAACGCAGACCTGCTTTGCTCTGGTTTAAACTTGAGCTCATTCATAGTCACTTCTCTCACATCTCTAGCAGGAAACTTTTCCATTAGTAGAACGGTTTCTGGTAAAATGTAAATGCGTGTTTAATGGAGCAGCTTTGTTGTCCTTTGGGACCAGTACAGGGCTCATCAGGTTCATGGGGTCAAGCTCAGTCTCTTCGGTGCTTGGGTACGTTTGGCGTTACAACCTTGAACGCAGTGCGGTTTCAGCCTGATGGCCAGTGTTGCAGCTGATTTGTTGGTTTGAAGTAGATGAACTGTCGCTGTTGATTAACTGTTTTTTAGGGTGTACACGTACCCGTCACGGGTGCCCCCTCCTCCTCCGCCGCTGTCCCGGGCAGTGATCCCCTCGAAGCGGCCGCGGGTCAGCGTGAGCGGGGGCAGCCGCCGGACCAAGAGCAGCTTCTCCACAAAGAGCAGCCAGCGTGCCTCCCGCACCAGCGAGGACGTCCACACACACAAACAAGCAGGCCTGTAGCTCACGACTACATCCATCCTTAATGACGCTGCCAAGCGACTCCTGCCATTTCCTCTCATTTCCCCATTGTCGTGATATTGAGGTTCTATTGAAATATCAACGCATACCATTCACTCGCAGCACTGTGGGGAGAGCTGAGCAGCTTTCCTTTTTGAATTCCTCATGGTTGTGATGTCACAAACATTTCGTCTAATCCTAAGGCTGGATTCACGCTTCCGTGAACTCTTAGCTGCTCGAAACCTACATGAAACTGAGTTGCGCGTGAGTTGCGCCATGCAAAGTGTCCTGCGACTCACCTGGAACCCAGCCACAACAGGTGCAGGCAGGAAGAGTTTCATTTGGTCAGTTTCCTGAGCCGTGAGTTTCTCAAAGCTAGCGTATCTGTAAACAGCTGTGCAAACAGCTGTTCCGACGGCCGCTTGTCCCAGTATTTGTTCATCTTTAGCCTGCTGTTATCACGATCTACAGTATATGACTCCTTTTCTTCTCGCTCGGCACCCTGAGCTCAGATCCAAACAATGAAAGGTAGCACAGAAAGTGAGTGAGACATGGTGCTCCTAGGACAGGATGAGCGGGACATCAAGTAATCGTGATGTCTACTTAAACATTAATTATTCAAAGGCTCAACGTACACACACCAGAGAAGAACTAAAAGATAGAGAAGGATAAAAGATAGAATAAAGGCAGTTCCTGCATGTGTTGCGCGCAACTTTGGTTGTATTTGAACAGTTACGAGTAATCGTCCAGGCTGGCTTTACATAGTGACAGCACTATGTAAAGCCTGCAACTAGCTGCAAATTGCGAGTTGCATGCAGCATAACCGCAACTTGCAACTTGACTGCTGCACAAAGCAATTAAAAGTTGCATGCAACACATTGTTTACAGACTTTCCGGTTACCAATGCTGTTCTTTATTCCAAATCTATGTATTTTATTTATATATCCATCTGTGGTTCTTTACTATACATTTGGCTGTTTGAGTGTGTTTATGCAAAGCCTTTCAACACTGTGGTGGTATCTGTCTTACTGAGGAGCCTGTCTTGGTGTCGTCTTCTCTAATAAAATATCGTCTGGATCCTCCTCTGTGCTGAATTAGAGGCATCGAGCGAGCAGATGATGAATCACAACAGCAGGCTAAAGAAAAATAAACAGTGGCACAAGCATTGAAACAGCGGTTACTATTAGCTGTTTAACTAAGCCAGTCGTTTACAGAAACATACGGATTGAGAAACTTGTATGTGGTCATGGCTCAATCAGATCAATGAAAACCCATTTTCTGTTTTTCTGCTTTCCATTAATCCAGTAAAATGATTGATTTCGAGTTTCAAATCGGTGGCAGGCTGCTTTATGATATGCACCTTGTGTGAGATTGAGTTGCATGTAAGTTTCACGCAACTCGAGTTTCACCATGTAAAGTCAGCCTAAGCGATAAAGAGGTTGGAAAACAAATCAACCAGGAAAACGTATGACGTGGGCCTTTTTAGTAAACGGCGCGTCTGTAATCTGCGTTATCGATGACAAATTGATTTTATAGCCCTAATAAAGAGCGTCTGGATGTGACAGAAGGGACATTTTTGAAAAGCATGCAGAAAATATTGTTTACATATATGTTTGTGTGTGTGTGTGTGTGCGCGCAGTGAGAGCCGATGACCTGCAGACCATTAAGAAGGAGCTGACCCAAATCAAACATAAAGTGGACTACCTGCTGGAGAGTCTGGAGCGGATGGAAAGGGAGCACAGCAGGAAGTCAGGTAGACAAAACAAGTACACTCAGAAATGTTACACGTAGGACGAATCTGTCTTGGTCAGCGCTTCGTGGTGAGTGTTAGATATGTAACATGCTGAACTGACCAGACAGGCTACCTGCATGAGTGCAAAGGCCCAGTCCCGTTTCTCATTTCAACCCCCACCCCTTGTTCTCGAGTGTCACTTTGCCCCTCAGAATCGAGTTACTGGGTTAGTGGTTGAGCTCTTCCCTCTGAAATGAGACCCTCAAATAAAAAGAGCACCACTAATTTAATTTATTAAAATGTTTCAATATTTTTTTATTTAATATTGTTTCATATTTTATTATTTTATTTATTATGTTGATTTTATTTCTTTTATTATTATTATTTTATTTTATATTCATTTATTTAATATTTATCATCACAGTCACCACCACTTTACTGTATTCATAGGTGCTTAAATCTCATGTACATATTGCAAATTTCTCTTTATTTTTTTTTTAATTATTAAAGTGTTTATTATTTTACATGAATGGTTGCAACTGTAACAACTGCAGTTTCCCTCTGGGATCAATAAAGGATTCTGATTCAAACGGCTACTAGCACCGCTCTGTGGGCGACCCTGCCCATCTGCAGGGACAGCAGAGGAGGGGAAAGTTCAGCTCCTCACTGCTGGGCTTTAGTTACATTTAGGGATCATACGCCTTCAAAGAGGGGGGCAGTTATTTATTATCACCCCCCCTAATTCTTCAGTGATATGAAGCTGAAGTCAGATATTCTCGTTTGAATTTTCCCGTTCCACCTTAAACGGAGCAGCAGTTACATTCTGGTGATTTAGATGTCAGAACTGCTGGACTATTTAAGGTGGAACTGGAAAGTTAGCTACTTGGCAGTCGAATCATTCGCATGCTGTTAGTGATTTTTTATGCTTGTTATGAAGAAAACGAAGAAGAAAATTCTCACGTCTGTGGGTCTACTTGGCCTCTTGCTCAGCCAACTTGCTGGTTTGTCTTTCTTCCTCATGTCTCTCTGTTTGGAGTCTCTGAAAAACCTCCGTCTGGAGGGCCGCGTAGCCCCAACACTTCGCCCCACCCCTCTGTCTCAACCAGTGTCGGGACACCCCACCCCTAGACGTGAACGCGGGTAGGGCTGAGTGCTGGGGCGAGGGGTGAACCGGGATTCGGCCAAAGTATGATGGGTTAGGTGGTATTTGAGTTCTCACAGTCACACTTGAGCCAGAAGTCGAAATACAAGATACAAGTACATGTCAGGCAAACAAACCCTTAACAAATATACTAAAGGAAATAAGGCAGCAACTAAAGGACAAAAAAAAAGTTATTTAGTTTTGTGACCCTTATTAGCCCCACAACGGGGAAATTTCACCTCCGCATTTAACCCATCCATACAGTCAATCACCACATACACACTAGTGAGCACACACACACTCACTCTAGGGGCAGTGAGCACACTTGCCCGGAGCGGTGGGCAGCCCTATCTGCAGCGCCTGGGGAACAGTTGGGGGTTAGGCGTCTTGCTCAAGGGCACTTCCGTCGCGTACTGTCGGCTCAGGGGATCGAACCGGCGACCTTGTGGTCACGAGGCCGGTTCCCTGACCTCCAGCCCATAAGATAAGCTCCAGATATAAAGATCAGGTGTAAAGCCAGTGTGAAAGATATGAATGTGGTCTCAGTAGACTTGACAGAGTCTTACGGGATGAGATCAGCGCTGTGCGAGCGCCGAACGCCGACCCTGCCGTTTCACGCTTTAGTCGTCCGATGCGAACTCTTTCCTCACTTGCTGTTGTTTTGTTTTTGTCGCGTGTTCAGAGGCGAAGAGCATTAAAGCGGAAGAGACGTCCCCTCTGCACCCCAGCGCCAAGAAGGAGCGAGAGAAGGTGGAACTGAACGACTACGAGGAAGAGGGCGATCTGGAGGAAGAGGAGGTGGGCGGAGGGAGAGAGGGAGGGAGGAATGGATCAGTCAGATTTATTTCAAAAGCACATTTGAACACAAAAAAACCGCTGACTGAAGCGTGGAGAACAGATTTAAAACCAAAGGATGGAAACGAGACGGATGAATAACGACTCGGGTGAAATAATAAACACTACGCCGCTGAGCCACAAGACAGAATATAACATAGAAGCAGAAATACAGTTAAACTCGCCTTCAAATGCACTTACATTTGACCTTCAGGCATTTTTCTAGGTGAAAATTGAGCATTTAGTGGAAAAATACATTTTTTATCAGTCTGAAGAACCTTTTTCGGTGCTATACAGAACCTTTTTCAACACGGTTCAGCATTACCAAATAGTCAAGAACTGAGAACTGCATAGAACCTTGTTGAAAAGGGTTCTATATAGCACTGAGAAAGGTTCCTCTGTTATTACAAGCTTGACATCGTAACAGTGGCAGAACCCTTTTTGGTGCTACATAGAACCCTTTACATAAAGGTTCTGATTAATTTAACAGCGCAACAGTAGCAGAACCCTTTTCAGCATGATTGTGTATTGCTAGATGGTCAAGGACCAAGAGCTTTGTAGAACCTTTCTGAACCATTTTCTTTGGTTCTCTTATATTTTCCCATTAAGATCAAGAGTCGGGAACGGGAGGAAGACGAGGACGAAGACGAAGGGGAGCAGGAGGAGGGAGAGGATGACGGTGACAGCGCTGACGAAGACCACTCTTAAACAAGTTCTCGTACACACTCACTCACTCTCTCTCACACACACACACACACACACTTCACACTGAGCTCTGCATGAATACAGTCAAACCCAGATTCCTCGGATTAATCCCGCGAGCAGGCGGGAAACGAGGAGCGCGTGAAACGGAGAAATCGGATCCTGTTCAACACTCGTTTCTTTTTCTACCACTTTCCTGCTCTTTCTTCCTCCTTCCCTCCTCCTCCACTTCCACTTTTGTGAACGCACAAGTTCATGATTCCTTTTTCTCCACTCGTCTGTTATTAATTAAAGATGAATTAAAGATGCTGCACTACCATCCCTGACCAGTAGGTGTCACTGTAACTCACGGTTTCGGTCGGGATGGGACTGTGAGCTGGTTTTACACGAAGACTGACTGGCACATCAGCCATCGGAAACACGTGAAGGAGTTCCACTTGTACAGAATAAACTTTTATTTTTCCCGTCTTGGTTTGTAGTTGTGACTATAGTGACTTTAAAGTGGAGCGTAAGCGTCTGAGCGGCGCGAGTCCTGTTTGTTCCTGTCTGTTTCTTTGTTTCCGTTTCTGGTCCGTGTAATAAATTTCAATAAAACTCGACACATTTTGGAGCGTTTCTCGCCTGTTTGGGGACGTGTGATGTTTGTAAAACGACACTATTTGTTACGAATATCCTCACATGTATTTCTTTTGTTTCACATCTGTTTTCCAGAAAAATATATTTAGGTAAACGAATAAGATTTCATCATATTAAATTAAGCATTCAGTGTAGATTTCAATGTAATACACAGCAAAAAACCTATTTAATGAATCTAATATTTCTTCAATTGACACTTAAGATTGTTTAACTTATTTTCAATTATGTTCCACTTGATTTGGGTCCTTTTATGTAAAACTAGCTTCATATGTTGGCGGATAATTTTGCTTGGTTTTAAGAAGTGCACCTGAAACCTGCAAAACTACCAACTGTACTTGATAAAATACCCTAAAACAAGCGAACAGTGTACAGAAATAAGCCAGATAATCTTATAATAAAGTGCACAAGCATCTCAAAATAAGAAATATTAGATTTAGCTCCTTGATTTTTTTTGTGGTGTGTGTAGTTTCAAACACTTTCAACTGCTTAAAATGCATAATTAAATGGTAAACGGAGTCGTTCGGGGCGGTTTGGTGTGAAACGCCCTGTTCTTGAGAAATGACGGAGTCAGACCTGTTCACAGTGGTGGTGATAGGAACCAGACGTCCACCTCTAAAAGCTCCTCACAGAAAGTCCCTATATGAGATGGTTATGAATGTCTGTATATGACGTTGCATATAATATTACTCATAAAACGTTCCTTAGAAGACTCGTGTGGGTTCTCTGGTGGTTCTGGATGGTAAATAAACCGTCTATATTTGTGTTGTAGTCATGGCAACCCCTGGTTCCCATCACCACCACTGTAAAGACACCCGAGTCTTTACCACTCTATAGCCTACAGTCTCAACCACTCCCTGAAAAGGGTCACCATCCATCCTCGTTCCTGGACCACACCTGCTCGAGCTAATTATCTCCAGCTGGCCTTGATTAGCTGGACGCTTTGCTCTAGGGTGAGCGGAGGGGTCACATGCTGGATGCAAGTGGGACCTAAACTCTGCGGGAAGGTTGGTGACCACTGCTTTAAGCTTGCAGTGGAAATTTTCAGATAAACCCAAAGTTGAGTAAAATCTCATTTAGCCAACTTTTCCCCAACGGAGCCCATCGGCCAAGACGTGTGGCGTCATCAGCTACGAGGCCGAAGGCTAACATGCCTTTGCGCCACCATTAAAGGGCCAACTGGCCAACGTGAGACATGAAACCGTCTCTACATCTGCTGTAATTACGTGTGTTCGGTGCCGTGATCGTCATTGGAGGGAGAAATTCCCGTTTAAAGACTGGAAATTCACCTTCGGATGATCCGTCTCGAAGGTTGGTTGCTGAACTACAAGCTTCTTTTTCTCTGGCTAATGCAGAAGGAAGCCAGACAGCAAACATCACTGCTTGAAAGCTGAAAATGAGGTTTGCATTCAGGTATTTATTCTTTAATTGCTTCATTTAGAGTTCTCAACAGCTGTATGACAGTTTGAGCAATGCATGCTGGGTGTTGTAGTGAGAGTGTGTTGACGGAAAGAAGAATACAAAAGCATGAAACCTGTCGAACCGATGAGGTTGAGGGGGTGTCGTCATGCATTAAATGCTAGAATTTCATTATCTGTGGGGGGTGGTTGGTTAGTGTAGTGGGTAACACTTCTGCCTTCTACACTGTAGACTGGGGTTCAATCCCCACCTGGGCAAACACCGTACACTATAACAATAAGAGTCCTTGGGCAAGACTCCTAACACCACCTTCGCCTTCCTGTGTAAACTGATCAAATTGTAAGCCGCTCTGGATAAGAGCATCAGCCAAATAATGTAAATCTGTAAAAATGGATAAACATCACGCCTCAGTGTGGCTATCTGTGCAAAATCACTGCGAAGGGTCTCCTGTCAAGTGAAATTAATGTAAATCTAGCCACCTTATCGCTGCTGTCAGAGGAAAACCTTGTATCCCCATTTTTGTCGTTTTTCAGTTTTGGACTTGATTTGAAAGCGTTCATTGTCCTTTACGTTGTTTGCAATTTTATGATGATTGGACCAACAGAAATGACCCAAAATGCCTTGGAAAGACGTCTGGTTCCATTGACTTAAATTAAAAGTGAAGCAGGTTTTTTCCTTCTCCTGTAAAGTTACCATTTTGGAGATTCGAAGTTTCTGACAACTGTGATATATAACCTTTCTCTTTTGGAGGTTGCTTTAAGCTTTTTATTGGGTGATTTAACCTTTTCCTATTCATTTTTACTTGTTTTAAGTGATGTTAAGCTATATTAGCAGATCATTTGGCTTGTTTCATGTACATTTCTTGCCGTAACCAAAATGATCTGCCAATATGGTGAGAATTTGACTTACTAGACTGACTCAAAAGAAGTAAACTCATGTAAAGAAATGGGTTAAATCACTTTAGAATAAGCTTACAGCAATTTCCAAAAGGGAAAAATAAAAATATTAGATATAGTGACAAAAATTTTACTATGTACTTTTGTCCATTTTATAGAATAAGCTTGCTTTGAACCAGGTCGAGCTGATAAGTATCTCGACTCGACTTGCTTAAGTGGTTTCTGAGTATAACGTGGACAAAAACATCGACAAGTACAGACAAAATCAAGGATGTTAAACGGCTGCCTCTGTTTTCCAGTTACATAACATGCCTTTGTGCATAACTCTACTCCCAACGCTCTTAAATCTCACCACCACAACAATTGCCTATTTATTGGGCCCTTCCTAACTGCTTGACTTGGTATTACTGGGTGAGTGCTGTTTTTCCAAGTCCTTGGATCATCTCCATCTCACAGGGAGAAGGTGTGGCATTGAGCCGGGTTAAGAAAACATGGGCGTACGGTGAACAAGGCTAACGGCGTTAAGAACGTGTTTGTCTTGACTTAACTGAGGCCTGTTATGTTGTTTGAGGAGATCTCAAGCTCTCCATTTCACTACCGGCCGATATCGGTGTAGAATTCAGACTCCTGCCACGGTGCAGTCTTAAAAATAAAGGACTGGTTCTTGGTGGACGAAAAGGCAAAAAACCTGGAATTACATGATGTGGAGATCCTTGAAGCTTTAATGAGGTTCTTCAAAGTCATATCTCATTTACAGAAGTGGAATTTTTGTAGAACCTTCAACAGAAGGTGTTTTTGAAGGAACGATTTTCGGTCAGTGGGTTGTTTTGTACTTGCAGTGGTGAACTGGGTGGAAATGTTCATGCCATTCAAATGTGAAGTGTGATCTGTAATATTGAATAACAAAAAAGTGGTGATACCACTGATGGTAACACCCCTGACATGATTAAAAACCAACAATTTTTACATGTTTTAGGTAATTTTATGTAAAATGATCTTCCTAAATTGGCACATTATTTTGCTTGTTTTAAGAAATGTGCTTTAAACCAGGAAAATTCTTCATTTTGCTTAAAAAATATCTAAAGCAATTTAAAAATGTACAGAAATAAGCCAAATAATCTTCAGTGAACAACCATCTCAAAATGAGAAATATTAAATACATCACTTCATATCAATGAGATCGTTTCACATAAGATACTGTTTTTTTTTTTTTGTTTTTGTTTTTTTTTGTAGTGTATGTATGTTTCAAACACCCAACCCCTCAGTCTGTACCGTCCACATGTTGAAAGTAAAAGGGCGCTCCGCTGATTTTTCAAAATTTCTGCAAAAAAAATGCTTTTAATGTGAAATGCTCAGTTCTGAGATGAGTCAGAAATGTGCACAGTGATGGTGTTAGGAACCAGTTGTCCACCTTTAAAAGGTCCCTCACAGAAATTCCATTACATAAAATTACCCTGAATGTCCGAAAAAATTGTTTTACAGTAGTTTTGCGATGGCATAAAAGTGGTAACACCACTAACATGATTAAATCTGAGATTTTCTATTTTTAAAAAAATGTAATCCTACTTCAGTTTTAAAGGCATGTTTATAGAAATTCACAATTACTGTGTTTATTTATTTCACTTTTTAAAACATTTGTTTACTAAGTAACACCACAAAAGCTATCGGTGTTTTTATTTATTATTAACTGTTTTTAAAAGTTTACTTAAACACGTTATTTAGGCCAAATTTTCACTAACGGCAGACTTCTCAGAGTTCATTTGTCTTGACCTTGTTCAGGAAGACTTTCCTGTTTTGTGTTGTTTTTGCTTTTGAATGGACTTTTATATATTTCTGTAACAACACTGGTGACAAAATCTTGGGACAAGACTTACTATCAAAATTTTACCATAAAATCATAACACTGGACAGATCTTTTAATGCATTATTACAATTTAAACCACAAAACAAGCATCAAAATCGGTACAAACAGAAGAGCAAGGGCCCTAAAACTAAACCTTGAGGCACCCCACAAAAAAAAAATGCTTTCAAAAGCTGCTCTGCGTGGCTCACAGATCACAGCGTGTTAAATATCTCTGCACCTTATTCCACGACCTCATGTCCAGAAGGAGCGCTGTGTCAGTGCTGCAGTGTCCTGTCTGTTTACTGTGTCTAATGTCCGTTTGATTGGTCCGTATTTATTGTTTCTAGTTTAATTTTTTGTTTGCACACTGTGTCTGCACATTCGCACTTTGTACGTTTTGTTCCTTCTTGCACCGTGATGTTCCTGGAGGAACGTAATTCCACTCCACTGTGTTCTTGTACATAGACGGAACGACAATAAAAGCCTCTTGACTTGACTTGAGTTTACTGAGCTGCGTTTGGTTCTGGATTTCTCCTCAAAGCACTTGATTTAATGTAATGATGGACTGGGCTACCGTGAAGAGAGATTTGGAAAGGGTCGTTTTGGGACAATATTTTTTTATATTACCATAAAATTGTAACATTGGGCAGATTTTTAATGCATTATTACAATTTAAGCTGAACAACAAGCATCAAAATCTGTGAAGCCGCTGCTGTGAGTGTTTTTACTGTACTGTCATGACTTAAAATGACTAAAACTAAAAAAAAAGACGAATTATTTATTTTGGTCCATTTAGGAATAGAATAAAGACAACATGGACGTCGACTTTCGGGGGGTTTCTCTTATTCCAAGCTCATATTAATGGCTGCAGCCGTCACAGTTTTCTATCCGTCTTAGTGCTTCACCTTCATATAATACTTTTAATAATTATTATTATTATTATTATTAATAATAATAATAATACTATTTCTGTTTATTGTGATTTCTTTTCTGAGCTCACTGCCCAGATGAATAGCTTTCTAAATCCAATTTTCTTGGGTGCCTTAGACTTTCCACTCATACATAAAAACTCATACATAATTGGTTACATGGTTTCCAGTTCAGCTAATTATTATTAATTATGAATTTTTTTGGTCTAATGACGGATTCGTTCTCTTTCGTTTTCACATATGAAGTTACATGCTTGGTGTTGATGCCCTCCTCCCCCGCCTCCCCCACAGTGGAACATTCATGGCCCCCTACAGTTCAGAAATGGCCCTGTCTGCCTCCAAAAGGATTGAGAAACTTTTCAGCATTTCATTTACTCTGAATCAGTGACAACCAGGCCAGAGAGTGAGTCAAATGTATTGTCATTTCATGATTGATCGACTCTCATTCTCATAGTTTTTTCTCATTTCGGTAAGTGCCCGCCTCTGGAAAAAAAACAAACAAACAAACACATTTGTCCTTTCTTGGTTCACCAAATAAACGTTAAAGCAAGCCAAAGCAAGTTCTGATCAAATTGATGTTGAAACGCTTGCATTTGCTGAATTGCAGTACATTAGACTGATGAGCGAATGAGAGATGACGATGTGTTCCATTACTAGAGGGGGGAGATGGTACAGATGGCACAGTGGCACCGTGTCCAGACTGAGCATTCATTAATTAAGCTGTGTGTGTGTGTGTGTGTGTGTGTGTGTGTGTGTGTGTGAACGCTGACTGAGCAGAAAGGGCCACAGGCTGATTCCAAGCATGAGTGACAGAATGGCAGTCGGAGGACAGGAGAGAGGGAGGGGAATTGAGTGAGAGAGAGAGAGAGAGAGAGAGAGAGAGAGAGAGATACACATGTCAGTGAGAGAGGGAGGGACGGCTGTGGTGAGACATGAAAATTCTGTTTATCATGTAACGCAGTCTCAGTGTGTTGAAACCTATTATAATGTGATTGTAATGCACTGTACTGTATTAAACCACAGCGGGTTCTGGGCTTTATTGGCTGAGGGGCACTGTGTGAGTGCCGATGTGTGAAACGAGAGATGTTTTGTTGATTTTCTAACAGAAAGTAAGTTAACACGTCCTCTGTAGTGAACACACTGAAATACGGCATTTTTCTGTCAATTTTACAGATTTATTTACTATTTATTTGTTGAGAATCATCATCATCATCATCATCATCATCATCATCATCATCATCATCATCATCGTTAACTGATTAGTACAGATGGGGTCGTGGTAGCAGACGGCAGAGCAGAGAATCCCAGGCAACCCTACCCTGCGAAGAAGCTCATTTCCTCCACTTGTATCCGTGATCTCATTCTTTTGGTCATTACTCACGGCTCATGACCACAGGTCAGGGTCAGGGTGTAGACCCAACCGGTAAGCAGTACAGTGACCGCATTACTGCGGCCGATCTCACCATCCCTCTTCCCGTCACTCGTGAACAAAACCCCGAGATATTTAAACTGCTCCACCAGGGGCAGATCCTTTCCCCTTACCTGGATTGGGCATGGCATCCTGAGAAACATAACATATAAAATGTGCCTAAAATTTTGCGCGGGCCACACACGAGTTTTATTTGGTCACTTTTTGGACGGTCCACTGCAGATACTCTGTCTATCGTTAAGTAACGTTCAACTAAATCTTTATTAAATGCAACTGAACTTGAGATTCTATCAAATCTATCACTAACACTAAATCCTAACCTCAAGGCAAAACCTACACCTACTCCTAAACCTGAGCTTAACCTTAATGTTGTTGATAATCACCAGGAAATTAATCAATGATTGAATTATCTGTAGACCATCTACAGGGGACCATCCAAATAAAGTGTAAGCATGGCAAGACTGCGTTCATGGACCTGGCAAGCATGTAAGTGAACTACACTCCCTGATTGGTTTTTATTTTGAAATGACGCAGGACAAGAAAAAAACGACAAAGCTTTTATGCAGGAAGGGCGTGCTGCTAAAACACGAGCAGTTTGAAGGGCAAGAAGTTGTAGGCCAGTTCTGAGCCTCAAAGCATTTGTTTGCATGTAATCAGATAATGGGGAAACTCCAGGTCTACATGAGTCAGACAGTAATCAGATAATGGGGAAACTCCAGGTCTACATGAGTCAGACAGTAATCAGATGATGGGGAAACTCCAGGTCTATATGAGTCAGACAGTAATCAGATAATGGGGAAACTCCAGGTCTACAGGAGTCAGACAGTAATCAGATAATGGGGAAACTCCAGGTCTACAGGAGTCAGACAGTAATCAGATAATGGGGAAACTCCAGGTCTACAGGAGTCAGACAGTAATCAGACAACGGGGAAACTCCAGGTCTACAGGAGTCAGACAGTAATCAGATGATGGGGAAACTCCAGGTCTACAGGAGTCAGACAGTAATCAGACAACGGGGAAACTCCAGGTCTACAGGAGTCAGACAGTAATCAGATGATGGGGAAACTCCAGGTCTATATGAGTCAGACAGTAATCAGATAATGGGGAAACTCCAGGACTACATGAGTCAGACAGTAATCAGATAATGGGGAAACTCCAGGTCTACAGGAGTCAGACAGTAATCAGATGATGGGGAAACTCCAGGTCGATATGAGTCAGACAGTAATCAGATAATGGGGAAACTCCAGGTCTACAGGAGTCAGACAGTAATCAGATAATGGGGAAACTCCAGGTCTACAGGAGTCAGACAGTAATCAGATAATGGGGAAACTCCAGGTCTACAGGAGTCAGACAGTAATCAGATAATGGGGAAACTCCAGGTCTACAGGAGTCAGACAGTAATCAGATAATGGGGAAACTCCAGGTCTACAGGAGTCAGACAGTAATCAGATAATGGGGAAACTCCAGGTCTACAGGAGTCAGACAGTAATCAGATGATGGGGAAACTCCAGGTCTACAGGAGTCGGAGAGTAATCAGATGATGGGGAAACTCCAGGTCTACATGAGTCAGACAGTAATCAGATAATGGGGAAACTCCAGGTCTACAGGAGTCAGACAGTAATCAGATAATGGGGAAACTCCAGGTCTACAGGAGTCAGACAGTAATCAGATAACGGGGAAACTCCAGGTCTACAGGAGTCAAACAGTAATCAGATAACGGGGAAACTCCAGCTCTACATGAGTCAGACAGTAATCAGATAACGGGGAAACTCCAGGTCTACATGAGTCAGACAGTAATCAGATAATGGGGAAACTCCAGGTCTACAGGAGTCAGACAGTAATCAGATAATGGGGAAACTCCAGGTCTACACGAGTCAGACAGTAATCAGATAATGGGGAAACTCCAGGTCTACACGAGTCAGACAGTAATCAGATAATGGGGAAACTCCAGGTCTACAGGAGTCAGACAGTAATCAGATAATGGGGAAACTCCAGGTCTACAGGAGTCAGACAGTAATCAGATAACGGGGAAACTCCAGGTCTACACGAGTCAGACAGTAATCAGATAACGGGGAAACTCCAGGTCTACACGAGTCAGACAGTAATCAGATAACGGGGAAACTCCAGGTCTACACGAGTCAGACAGTAATCAGATAATGGGGAAACTCCAGGTCTACAGGAGTCAGACAGTAATCAGATAATGGGGAAACTCCAGGTCTACAGGAGTCAGACAGTAATCAGATAATAGGGAAACTCCAGGTCTACAGGAGTCAGACAGTAATTAGGTAATGGAGAAACTCCAGGTCTACATGAGTCAGACAGTAATCAGATTTAGCCGATAAACTCACAGAAGATGTAACGTAAAATTCAGACTTCGTGCTGCGGCTTTATTTTTAAACATTGCGCTGCTTTACCTGAAAATATGAACATGCATCATCTTAAAAAAATGAAGAATATTTAAGCTTGTATTTGGTTTCAGGGTCGCTCCAAAAGCTGCGTCTCGTTGTCTACGTCTCGCTTATTTCCGGTACCGCCGTCTGTTTTCACACGTGCTAAGACTGAGAAATCTGAAAGAAATCAGAGTAAGAGTTCACAGCGCTGAGAAATCTGATTACTGAGCCCTTTATCAGATCTCTAGACCATGCTTACAGGACCATTAGAACAATCAGAGAGGATTCCTGGGTTAGGGTTACACTCAGGGTTAACACACTCAAAGTGGCCCAACACTGTGTTTTGACTAACTGGACTAATGTCCTGCGTTTTAAAGCGTTATATGTCCCACTCTGCGTGTTCGGGGGTTGAATCTCTACAGGAACACAGTCAAACTCTGTTTTAGAGCCACTTATCAACAATCGACTCATTTGCATACAGTCCAGAGTCAGAAAGCAGGGAGTTCTCTTTGATGTAGATCATCCAGATAAATCTATCAGACTGCTTTACGTGATAACACTGGGTACACGCTGCTTAAATTTCAGAAGACCCGCCGCGTCCCTGCTGCCGCGCAAATGAAAATCCAGCTCCGGTCACAAGGAGAATCTTCTGGAAAGTGGAGCGTAGTGAAAGAGAGGGATGTAAACCAAGCCAAACAGAGAAGGGAGTGAGGGGGAGTGAAAAAAGTGAAGGGGGATGAAAGTGGGCCGGAATAGGCAGAGCCAGAGAGGTCATTGGCCTGGGACAAAGCGAAAGAGCAAAACGAGAGAGAGAGAGAGAGAGAGAGAGAGATGGAGAAAGAGACCTGTATGTCCTGGTGGTGATTTATCAGGCCTCTTGCCTGCTGAGAATTTGGCTCCTTGGATGTGTTTGTGTTGAAATACCTGGCTGCTTTTCTTTTCTCACGAGTCAGCTGAGGAGCTGCTCATTTCCAAGCCTGTTTTTAACCGGACAGTAGTTTTCGCTTGTTGGTGAGCGAGAGAGACTTTCCTGGTTCCTGGTTCCCTTTAAGCTTGCATTGTACCCCTGCTGGTCACCGAATGGCTTGGTAGAATGTAAATGAGAGAACAAAATAGAGACAGAGGAGATTTTGGGAGCCACATGCAAAGCTGTTTGGAGGAGAGAGAGCCGCAGGATCCATTCTGGCCTCTGGTCTTGGTGGCACTTCACAGCCCAGAGAGAGAGAGAGAGAGAGAGAGAGAGCTGGGGCACTGAAAAGGTGGAGAGAAAGAACCGGCGCCAGCCAGAAGGAGCGAGAGAAAACGAAGGGAGGAAGGGAGAGGAGGGATTAGAGCTCTCCCGAGGAGAAACCGGATCTCTTTCCAGACCTCTGCTCTGTTTTTCTCCTGTTCCTATATACATCCTCTCACTCCTCTCTCGCCCGCCCTCCCTCCCTCTCGCTCTCGCACGTTCTCACTTTCGACCGTCGTTGAGGTCAGACAATTCGGGACATAAATGTCAAAACCTGGTCCAAAATGATGGAAAAAAAATACACCTCCAAGGTGATTTCTAATGTCTGCTAGCATCTCTGTGAGATTCTAGTACAGAGGTTGACAGTATGCGGCTCTTTTCTTGCCCTGTTGTGGCTCCACAGCTGAATCAGATCAGCAGGTAATAATAAAATAATCCTCCTCTACAGTAAAATGAAGCTCTGCTGATCCTTCAACACAGTTTAACAGTAAACGGTCTTAAACGCTGGAGTTAATGTAGAACTGCTGATTCACCCTTTAACCCTGAAGATCAGCGCAGACGGCTGGTCACCATAGCAACACAGACAACAGTCTCGCCCAGCTAGTAGCTACGAAACGGCAAAGAGAGAGATTTAAGACGGACATCGATCATTTGGAGACGAATGGACTTTTGTGTTTATAGTCCCTCCAGCTGGTTTCCTGATACTTTTAATCTGCAACGAGAAGCAAACACTAAAAAGTCACGAAGCTGAAGTCAGTTTCTCATTCTAATTCTCCCCTTCCACCTTAAAAGGTGCAGCAGATGCATTCTAGTGCCTGAACAAGAAGCTGAATTCAGCCTCAAACAACCGAACATTGCGAGACATTTTACAAGAAACTGTTCCACTTTTGTGGAAAGGTTTCCTGCTGGAGATGTGAGAAAAGCAGCAATAGCTGAGCTGAAGCTTGAAGGAGAGCAAAGTGCGTCTGTGTTCTCGTTCATATTTGCATCCTGTACTAGAACATCAGCACATACTGACACATGTTTACAGCCAAGATGGTAAAATGGACATAAAATGTCATGGTTGCCAGTGAGATTCAATTTTTGTTGAAAGGGCGAAATGCTGCATATCAGGTCGCCAGTCCATCACAGGGCAGGCAGGCAGACACAGACAGTCACTCACACACATGGCCTGACTGCATGTCTTTGGACCGTGGGAGGAAACCGGAGTACCCAGAGGAAACCCACACAGACATGGGGAGAACATGCAGACTCCACACAGAGAGGACCCCGGTCACCCGGCCGGGGAATCGAACCCAGGCCCTCCTTGCTGTGAGGCGACAGCGCTACCCACCACGCCACCGTGCTGCCTGGCTCTTATTCACATTTACACAATTGGTGGTGTATCTAGGTCCTCCAAGGTGCCAACACCAAGCACCACCTATCTTATCCACACAGGCCCGGTGTGGCTCCAGCAAGAGCCCAGGTGGGCTGTATTTATACACCACTACATCATCCAAGGCTGATCCAGCCTGAAGGATCCTTCAACGACTCTACTGGAGTATCTTTAAGGGCCTCCTGAGACCGAGATGAAACCGATTACTACACACTGGTTTGAAAGGTTGGGCTATTTTTTTACATTGGCAATGTATTAGAAAGGATGTAAACTGAATGCATTGTGTGAAATGAACCAGTTTAGCAGGTTTGCCTGCCACATCAGTCACATCAACCTTTTGCTTACCAGCTTATCATTCAGATCAATAGTATTAATTAAGAGACCCTTATTAGTCCCACAACAGGGCAGATTCACCTCCGCGTTTAACCCATTCGTGAAGTGAAGCACCACATACGCACTAGGAGGCAGTGAGCCCACTTGCCCGGAGCGGTGGGCAGCCCTATCCACGGCGCCCAGGGAGCAGTTGGGGGTTAGGCGTCTTGCTCAAGGACACCTCAGTCACATGCTGTTGGCTCTGGGGATCGAACCGGCGACCTTCCGGTTACAGGGCCGGTGTGTTTCACGCACAGACTGAGAAATCCGAAAGAAATCAGAGTAAGAGCCCACATGCACGTTACGGCCTCTTTATCGGATGTCTTAATCCGATTTCTATTTCGTGTACATGACCATTCGAATAAGCGGACACCTGCAGAAATACGTGTATGGTTGGATTGTTGAGTTCGCGTATATGCACTCATTACAGGCTTAGGCTATAAACGTTAGCGGTGTGGGTCCATTAAAACGCTTCAGTGATTGTCTGAAAATGCATACAAAATTGCTGCGATCGTTTAAATGTGTTTGGAGAAAATTAGTACATTCTAAACTATTAGGACAGTGACAGGAACCTTTTTGCCTGCTGGACAGTTGGTGAAATACTGTATGTGTTGCTGCCTCGGAAGCGAGAAGGAGTGAAGCCAAAGACTTGTAGTTGTGTTTTTTTTGGGATGGTGACTTCAAATGGGGCTCAGCGAAGCGTTGCGACTTCCAAGCTCATTCAAATTCCATATCGTGTTATCAGAATTCGTGACTGCAGGGCCAACAGGCGTAAAATGGGCTATTGGGAGTTGAGCGTGTGTGTGTGTGTGTGTGTGTGTGTGTGTGTGTGTGAGAAGGGGGGGAGAGAGAGGGAGAGAGAGAGAGAGAGAGAGATATATGAGGCACTGTCAGCTACATCTATGAAGGAGTGCTGATGTCATGGTAGCTGCTGCACTATAAAGTAGGTCAGCCACCACTGTGACGTCATTCCCCGGAGAGCCGGGCAGCCGCCAATCACAAGGCATCTTTCCATCTCTGCCACGCCCCCACCCCACCCCTGCCAGAGCACTGCAGCTGTCTGTGCTCTTACACATGCTCGAATTATGTTCTCCGTGTGCACCACACCAAAAAAAAAAAACAGTCCTCACGCTCCACTCCAGCCCTGCGGCCTCCCGGCACACACTGCTTCGCCTCAAAACCCACCGTGCCTTTCATTTTATTTATCTGTTTATTTAATTGACAGCTTTGGGACAGACTCCAGTAGCTGACCAAAGAACCGCATGCGTGGTCAGACCATGATGCGTCAAGTGCTGAGATGGCAATGAATAATTCCCATGATTTGTGGCTGCACGGTGATCTTGCAGCTACTCAGACGGTGTCCAAAAGTTTGTGGACACCTGCTGAGATGAAGGGTATTAACAGGGAGATTGTCCTCCTTTGCTGCACTAGCATGTTGTGAGGATTTGACTGAGCATTGGCGAGGTCAGGTACCGATTTGTTTTGAATCACAAAGCTCATCCTAAAGGCGCTGTAGAAAATTCCACTGCTCCACAACCCGGTACTGGGGGGCTTTATACCCCTCCAGTTATTGCCTGGCATTGACCACGGTTACCTTAGACCAGGCGTGTCAAGCTGGTGACCTCTCGGCCCAAAGTGCAGTGGAGATGAGCGTTTATCCCCTCCGTTCGGTTCATGAAGGTGCTGCTAATTAGCTGATGAGCTGAATCAGGTGTGTTTACTGAGGCCATGCGCTGAAGTCTGCAGTGTTTTGCCCCGCAAGGTCTCAAGCCTGACACATGTGCCTTGTGCGTCTGCTCCACGGAGTCCCATTCTATTGGTCAGTGTTTTACTGTGGCGCTCTCTGTGGGCAGCTTAACACCTCTGTTTCCAGTGGGTGCGCCTTAAAGTAGAGTTTACCAATTAAGTGTCTGGACAAATTATGTCTGGTCTAATTATGTTGACGTTTATCGTAGATCCTTGGCTGTAGGTGATGTTGATGTTTTGCTTCAGATGGGCATGATGATACTATGATAGTTTTGAGATGATAAGCATTTTTTTTAATCCATTCACGGCTTTTTTTAAGGCCTTTTAAGACAAAATAATCCTCAGGGAAAACCTGTTACAGATTTACCATTATTTAATTCCACATAAACACTCAGGAGACCCGTGTAGGTTCTCTGGTGGTTCTGGATGGCCAATAAAGTGTCTATATCTGTGTTGTAGTCATGGCGACCCCTGGTTCCCATCACACCAGACCGCCATGAATCGCTTGATATGACTGAATTATGAAGAAATAGAAAATTGGACAAAGTGGGATTTCACTTAACTGACTGTATGCAGCCGAAAAATGACTGGTGTGATGATCTTAAACCAGGAGATGCTGAAGCAAACCAGGCTGCTTTCCATGTATAATAATGTGAGTCTCTTGAAATGAAAACCATCCCAAGTTCAAATGAAACCCGATGCTAGTTTCATATACATAATGCCGTTCACATTTCAGAAGGACCTATTAGCTTGGACAACAGCTGTCCACTTCAGGGCCTTCAGCCTCTCGCAAGCTTGCAGCAGTAATTCCAAGGACAGACGAGTAAGCGGCCTGTTTTTCTGTGCGATTTCTCCTGCACTGTGAACAATCATGCAACCTCACCACTGGTTAGTCTGTGCAAGATTAGTGCCGGAAAAGCAGGTTTGGGTGAAGATTTTTGGTGCCTTTGACCCTGAAGTCCTTTGTTATGGAGCTGATAACAGCCCTGCTATAGGTCACCCCGGTCAAAATCTCACCCCAGTCCAGTCCTTACCTCGTGATGCTCTCATGCAACAAGTTGCGTGCAACAGGAATATTCAATTTTCTAGCTGCCACTGCTGTTCTGTTCTATATTTCTGCATTTGTTTTATCTGTTCGTAGTACCTCAATAAGTGCTTGCATTTTAAATATGTTCTCTGCACGTTTTAATTATAGTTAATAGAGCAATTACGGTTGATGTTTCGTTCATCCTGTCCTAGAAGCACAACGAGTTCTTCCAGGGCCGCACCCCTGTCTTCTCTTTCATGATACTTTTTATGAGTCACCTCAGCTCTGTGTTCAATCGCAGGGGGAGTAAGAATAATCTAATTCAGACAGCCGTTTGAACGCTTTTAGCGTAATGGTTACAGAAACGTTAGCTTGAAGACACTAACCTCTGTTTGGGTTATGGCTCAGGAGACAGACAAAACAAAAACTACCAGGCTTGCATAAGGTCAGTCAAGAGGATCCTGTATTCAGCCGTCCCATAAGGCGTCCTCTGTTTCGTTTTCTCGTCTTTTGACTCGATTGATCGTTTGAAATGATCGATAACGGGTTACCAGCGTTTTGATTTGTCTGTTTTATGACCCCTTGTTTCGGTTGCGGCAGAGTTTCGAGTGAGTTGCACGATTGCAAGTTAGTTTCCTGTAGGTTTCGTGCAACTGAAGTTGCATGGAAGTTTAAGAGCCGGCTTTCTCCAAGCTTTTCCGTCGGTAACTTTAACCGCATTGTTGCTGCATCTCTTGTTCCAGCGGCAGCGTTTTCATGAGGGTGGTTTGTTTGTTCTTTCAGCTCACGAGGGCCCACGCTGAAGGTTTCCAAGATAACTTTCGGAAAACCGGACCTTGATCCTTATTTGCTCTCCTCTGTGGGAAACCTAGTAATCTCTAACGCTGAAGCCCAACGCCGCCATTAGACTGACATTTTCTTGAAATCTTAGTGTCAAGGTGGTTTAGAGTGGGCAGAAATGCAAGACACCACAGGAAAATAAAAATAAATAATTTAACAATGTATCTTTGCTGGTCACTTAGTTTTATGGTAAATATTAGAAGTTTTACACACACAAAAAAAAAACATTCAAATATGCAAATGAGATTATTTACTTGAATATGCATAAATATGCATAAATTTACATGTTTTTGAAGAACTGTCTAGTCTTGGTATTGGGTCATTATGTATTAGATAATTCGGCAGCAAATCCAGCTGTGAGCATTGTATTATGATATGATATATGATATTATGAAATCCTTCTGGAATATCCTTCAGATTAGGAAACAAACATGCAAAATTCCCAGACTGCAGGCACTGCAAAAGCTTTAGGTACTAAACCAACTGGTTTTGATTTAAGAAAGGGTCTCAGAGCTGCTATACCCAGCGAGATCCAAGGCAACATGCACCATATGTGTGAATGCTGTCATTAATACAAATGAAAAAGACCTATTTGGATATTCTATGTAGATTAGATTCTACAGGAAACACGTTTTAGTCGTATATGCACTGGCACATTGTTGTAAACTGAGCTCCTGACAGGACTGGCTCACTGAGGGCCAACTGGACATTATATTTCGTTTTACTCTCATTCTGCTATGCACTGCCACTTTGTTTATTCATCCGTATATACTGGACGACGGTCAACATTAACGGTGTTTATTCACTGGACGTGACGCACCACTGCACTGTCAGCTGCGTAATATCGGTCATTTTACTTACTTTATTTGTACTGCTCATTGTTTTTATGGTTGTTTTGGTATTGTTTATAATGTATCTTTACCTCTACTTCTGTTTGTGCGTCTGCTTAATAGTGTTTAGCAGTACTTTTGCTCTTGTTTTGCTCTTTACTTTATGCTGCTGTAATAGACGACTTTCCCTCTGGTATTAATATCGGTTTGTTTATCTGTATGACGTGACACGGCTGTGCTGAGTGTGGGTGGAGCTAGGCCGTAATAGATGCACCCTATCAAAAAAATGCCTGGAACCAAAGTTGCCATTTCTCAGAAACCTACAGATTTCTCATAGTTCCTGTGCAGTTTAATGGTCCAGGTGTAAAGAAAGTCTTTCCGAGTGGTTTGGTGTGAAAGGCTCCGTCTTAGAGAAGCCGCGACACGATTGTTCACAGTGGTGGTGATGGGAACCAGACGTCCACCTCGAACAGCTCCCTCACAGAAGGCTCCTACGTGAAATGGTTATGAATTCACCGCCTGACGTCTGAGACGCTGTTTTACGAGAGTTTGGAGAAAGTGGAGAGGTACTTGCACTGTCAGTGAAAATATTCTATAGGAAACGTCTACATAGAATAACCCTGAAGACGTGTACGTTCACTGGTCGTTTATATATCATAGGGTAATGATTGGGTTCCTATTAAAACCACTGTGAAGAAATCCGAGTCTGCGTTTCGTTAGAGTGCACCAGTTCATACGAAAGGGAAATTTTAAAAAATGGGTGGAATTCCCCTTCAGTGCCAAAGGCCTTTATTTCAGGGAGCTGTTGGTTCTAGAGCAGCACTTAAGGGTGTGTGTTCCTTTTTGTGCAGGGTCCTCTCCTTTATCAGTCCTGGCAGAGGTAGATAAGGATTGGGAACATTCGGAGGGGGTGGGGGGGGTTTGGTGCTCTGTTATGCTGGACTGAGGTCAGCAGCTCTTTGCCTGGTCTAATGGTTAATCAGATGTGCCAGTTGCTCTCAGAGCCTACCACTGCTGTCAGCAGTGCTATGTTAAACGTCTCGTGTGCAATGGCTCAAGGCTACAGTGCTCTCTCTGCGTCTGTGGCATTTCTAACAAACGTTCAGCCACGACACGTGTTGAATACCGATGAATGTGGCATGAGAACGAGGCCAGACAGGCTTACAGGAAAGCCTGGGTAGAAAGAGCCTGGAGAACTGCAATGGCAAATAGCTGCAAATGCTACATAAGCATTGTTATGCAGCCGGGTTACTCCTGGGTGAAGTTAAATCATCGGTTAAAGGGAAATTTTCACAGACTTCTGTTCAGCGTGTGTCGCGTAATTCACTCACTGAGGTGTAGATGGAGTCATTCGGGGTGGTGATGTGAAATGTGCACTGCCGGGAAACGTAGTGACTCGGGTGTCTTTACAGTGGTGGTGATGGGAACCAGGGGTCACCATGACTACAACACAAATATAGACGTTTTATTTACCATCCAGAACCACCAGAGAACCCACACGAGTCTTCTGAGTGTTTATATGTGATGTTAATGATGGGAAAATAGTAATAAATCTCAAAAAATCTTATGACGAAGGCTGGATTTTAAATTTTATTTTATTATTTTCACATTACCAAGCAGTTTGTTGTTCTCGATCATTTTTTTGGTCACTGGTCCTCCCCTTATTATGCTTTACTGGTCTGAACCCATTCCAACTGTGTGTTTTTAAAGGGAAATTCCACCAATTTTCCAAAATGTCTGTATAATTCAGTGGTTGAGATGTCAACAGAGTCATTCAGAGCAGTTTGGTGTAAAATGGTCCAGACGTCTTTACAGTGGTGGTGATGGGAACCAGGGGTCACCACGACTACAACACAGATATAGACACTTTATTTACTATCCAGAACCACCAGAGAACCCACACGTGTGATGTGGATGATGGTAAAAGTCATAAATGTGGAAAAAATAAATAAATAAAACATTTTGGGGGGGTACTATTTTTGCCTCATAACGCCCTACATGATACCCCTCCGCCACGAATGGGTTAAAACAAATGGATTAAATACTCCCTAGGCCAAAATCTGATCATTAAACAATATGTAAGGCGGCAGATATCGAAGCATTTCAAGTGATAACCTTTTAAAGTAGTTTTCATCTGACTCGGTAAGCTTCTCCAGAACGAAGCAGACCGCTCGGAATGACTTTGTTTACATCTTGTCCGCCGACTTGGGCAGAATTTTTGAAAAATCGGTGGAGTTCCCCTTTACGAGCTCACAGACAGTAAAGACGGTGAAGCTCTACGCCTCAACCTCCTCGTCGAAAACGAAGCCTCGCTGGTTCATCCTGAGAAGTCGGGAGGTTTGGAGGGCGTAACCTGGTCGTCCTGACAGGAATGTGTCCTGCCTCCCTGCCTCCCTGCTTCTGCCTCCCAGCTGTAACCAGAACCTTGGAATGCCAACGAGTTTTGTTCCACCAGCTACTTCAACAACTGGCGCGTACCATTACCGGGAAAAAGGGTGAGTAGCGCTGAGAGTGGCGTGTTTTTCCCCCCATTCACGGTCGCTGTTTTTACCAGTTTGTTCACAGGCGTCTATCTTTACATCTAAAGGTTGGACAAACACGAATTCCACAGACAAATGTGCGTTATGAGTTGTAGTTCAGCGTTCGCGTGCTCGTGTAGCCTCCCCGCTCTTGCCGAAAGTGTGCTCACCCGCCGTATTTGATTGACGGCTCCGTATTTTCTGTAGGATTTTTTTCTAACCGTTGGGTCCAGAAAGAGCGAAGCAACGGGGCAATTCCGTGAGGAGGAACGGGAGCCGAAAATAACGGGAAAGAAGGAGCGAAACAGAAAACTCTGAGGGGGAAAACAGGACGAGACTGGAAAATAAACCCCAGCAAGGCGAAGAGGGTCCCGAGTCGTGTAATTTACGTTACACATTGACAGTTTGAATTCTCAACCGTCGTTTTTCGCTCGGCTGCAGGGTAAGTTCAGTGTTGTGTTCGCCCGACTACACTGGATCCCAACTAACCTATAAAACTTGACTTTTCTCCACCTCAGAAGATAAACGGTCTTTTTTAAGTAAAAAAAAGCCCGAACAGTCACTTATAGAGTGACATAAATCAGTCACATTTGAATAAAACTCGTTAGCTCGTATGTTTTGGTCTTCAGAATGCTGACGTTGGTTAGCCTATCTGAAGCGAGCTCCTCAGTCGAATTCCCCCGTTCCACCTTAAGCGCTGCAGCGACTAATTGCACATTTAAGGTGGAACGGGGAAATTTCGAGCTGACTTCAGTAATTTGTAAACAAGAGCTCACATGGGCTCGCTGACACGAGAAAATGGCATTTCGGTGGGAGGAGATGTGTTGGAGGTGAGCGAGGCTCACCCATGTGCCGTGTGTGTTGGTGTGGGCTGCATATCTCCACACGCGGACCCGCTCATGTGGTCGTCTGTGGCTGGAATAGCGCAGTATATGCTGCAGTCACACACCGCGGTTTGTGCCCGAGTCAATGAAATTTTGGGATGAACCGCAGCTTCTGACTGTTAACGTTAGCTAAGGGGGTGCTGAGTGAGTGTGTGTGTGTGTGTGTGTGTGTGTGTGCATGTTTGCACGTAATCCCTGAAAGAGGGAGACCTTGAAGCCGACCGAGGGGTCGCAGTAAAGCCCCCCTCTGACTTGACGGCTCCTTTGACAGTTCAGTCGACTGAAGCCTGGCTGTTTCTCTCTCTCTCTCTCTCTCTCTCTCTCTCTCACACACACACACACACACACACACACACACACACACACACACACACACACACACGACCTGCGTGTCCCGCCGACGAGTCGTGATAGCAGGCCGGTGAAGGGAACGGACGAGTCTTTCCTCCGTCTCTTTGTTTTCTATGTTTTTCTCTTTGTTGTCTGTCTGACAGCGGCGTTCGACTCGTGAGCGAATCGTTCGTTCGAACCGACTCCCTAATCTGAATCGAACCCTCTGTGCACGTTGAGAGATGGTTGCTGAACATTGGCAGTGGCTCTGTTTGGACCCACCAGACCCGTGTAGAGCCACTTGCATGCTCAAGGGGTTCTTTGCGTGGTGAAATGGTTTTTCATGGATGGATTTTATGTGGTTCTGTATAGCACCAAAAAGCTTGACGTCATAACAGCAGAACCAGATTATATATAGAACTTTTTTTTTTTTTCTGAAAGGTTTTATTAGAACCACATGAACCACGTTCTCCATCAATCTGGAGAATGGGGTAAGCATGAAGCAATAGAGTGCAGAGAATTAGGATTAGGAGCCCCTTCATCACACAATGCAGTTTATTCTGACTCCTGGACACTCTGGGTATTGATTTGGGCCTTTATGCTTCTGATTGGCTGGTTCCATAATGGAAATGCTTTAGTTTGGTTATCTAAGGGTTCTCTAAGGGTTCTTCTTCTTGAGGGGAGTGGATTTATATAGCATCATGACCACTCACGGAACCCTATGAAGCAAGTTTGACTTGGTAACAGTAGGAGAACCTTTTGTTGGTGCTATATAGAACGCTTTTCCAAAAGGTTCTGTGCAGAACTAACTACAACCCATTGTCATTCCAGCTGACGAACCCTTTTTCCAGGCAGAGAACCTCGTGGTTCTATATCAAAGCATTTTCATTTCTAAAGAACCCTTGGAGAACCACCTTTTAAGAGTGCAGGTGAGTTGAAACTGCTTAACCTTTAGAAAACAGATCTACGCCCCAGCACTCAGCCCTACCCGCGTTCACGTCTAGGGGTGGGGTGTCCCGACACTGGTTGAGACAGCGGGGTGGGGCGAAGTGTTGGGGCTACGCGGCCCTCCAGACGGAGGTTTTTCAGAGACTCCAAACAGAGAGACATGAGGAAGAAAGACAAACCAGCAAGTTGGCTGAGCAAGAGGCCAAGTAGACCCACAGACGTGAGAATTTTCTTCTTCGTTTTCTTCATAACAAGCATAAAAAATCACTAACAGCATGCGAATGATTCGACTGCCAAGTAGCTAACTTTCCAGTTCCACCTTAAATAGTCCAGCAGTTCTGACATCTAAATCACCAGAATGTAACTGCTGCTCCGTTTAAGGTGGAACGGGAAAATTCAAACGAGAATCTCTGACTTCAGCTTCATATCACTGAAGAATTAGGGGGGGGGTGATGATAAATAACTGCCCCCCTCTTTGAAGGCGTATGATCCCTAAATGTAACTAAAGCCCAGCAGTGAGGAGCTGAACTTTCCCCTCCTCTGCTGTCCCTGCAGACGGGCAGGGCAGCCTACAGAGCGGCGCTAGTAGCTGTTAATGAAGTGATGCTCTTTTAATTTGAGGCTCCCATTTCAGAGGGAAGATCTCAACCACCACCCCAGTAACAAGGGGTAGGGGTTGACATGAGAAGTGAGACTGGGTCCAAGTAACTGATCAATTATAAGATTCTCATAGATGTGCTGTTATTATTATGATTATTATTATTATTATTATTATAACTACAAACAGCGTGATTATGGATCCTTTTCAGAAAGGAGGACACGTTTTCTTGTACGTGCTCTATTTAATTCTGAGTCTGGCTCCATCCGTAGCTTCGTGCAGGAGATGAGGATGAAGTTGCGCTTGACTTGTGAATCGTTTGAATCGGTGACTCATTTGTATCGTCCAGGTCCAAAGAGTCGGTTCGTTCAAGTCAATGAAACTCCCCACTGGTGTCGGAGTGAGTAAGCCAGGCTCTCTAGCTCGCATGTTTTCTCCCGCGAGGACGACCGCGTGTCAATGTCAGACAGAGGTGCGTTGACCGCGCGTGCGCCGGAAAACACATAAAAAGAAGCCAATAAAGCAGCTTATAGCGTTCCCACGTCTTTTCCAGAAGGCGTGTTCGTTCAAGCCATGCCAACTCAAACGCTTTAAGACACGCTGGACGATGCTTGGACGAGTTTTTTCCACACACTCTCTCTCTCTCTCTCTCTCTCTCTCTCTCTCTCACTCTCTCACTCTCACTCTCTCTGGGTGGGGGGTGCTGGACTGTAGCGCCTCTGGCTGTAGCTGCACCATATAGTGAGTCATACAGCATTTAAAGCCACACGAGTGCGTTGTCTGGTAGGACTGCAGTTGTCAAGGGACTCTTAACTCTACGTGCCGACTTGTTGGGCAACACTGCACACATTAGCGAACGTATTTAGCTTTGGCACAGTCTGGATGGGTGGGGAGGGTGTCGGTTTTGGGTACATTATTAGGCTGCCTGGGTGTTGCGCAATATTTTTGAGTTGTTTGGGTGCCACACCATGAGACGCAGCTCTAGATCATGTTATATAGCATTACTGGTCGACATTGCCCGGTGTCCTTGGCCGCAATGGACAGTCTTCTCCTATTTAACCAGATCAACTGTCACACGTTCACAAATGTCCAGCATTAATTACAAAACCACTACTCTACACCCTCCCACGCAAGATCCAGAGCCTGTTTGGTGGAGCTCACAGCATCAGAGTCCTTTTTTGGCGGCGTTTGCCAATCGTAGCCACTGCGATATCTGACGTGACCGCACTGGTCTTAATGTAAAGATTGGATTTTTTTTTTCCTCCTCAAAGCCGTATCTGGCTTTCTCCTGGTGCTGACGCATGTTTGTTAAATGTAAAAACAGTTTGTATGTAATAAACCTGTCTATTACTGGGCTTGGCAGCCTGAGCGTCCAGTGCAGATGTGTATCTGTTTACCCCTGTGCTTGTGCCTTGGGCTGTTGGAGATTATTTATCGAATGTAAGGTCGCTTTGTGGGAATCTATTCCACTGTAAGAGAGTGGAGGTGTTGGGTTTACAGACGCAGCACAGATTGGAATATAACACTAATATTACACTAGATTTCATGATTGTGTGCAGTGTCTAATACGTCTGCATCTTATACATTTCATCAAGACCGCTCATAAAAATGAACATCAGATTTATATTTGCTGGCTTTGAGCACACGGACATTACAAACGTGCTGCATCGTGGAAGAGCTGCCGTTTCTTGTCTTGGTGTGTCATCAGGCTGTTACTGAGCTTCTGGTTGGTAAACTGGGCAAACGCACACATTTGAGTACCAGAGCGGCTACGACACGGTGGCCGTCTTGAAGTCATGATGATAGAGCTGTGGTTGGGATAGTGTAGTGGTTAACACCTGTGCCTTCTACACTGTAGACTGGGGTTCAATCCCCACCTGGGCAAACACCCTACACTACACCAAGAGTCCTTGGGCAAGACTCCTAACAAGCGTCAGCCAAAATGCCGTAATTTTCAGAATCCTGGGCAGTTAATTGGTGTTTTAAGCTGTTCTTTATAGTCAAAACATGACAAACACTCACCAAACAATGGAACACTTCACCAGTCTGTCATGGGTCAGTGGGAGAGAGATTCTGGTGAGCTGTTTTTATCAGCTGGAAAAGCACGGCCGCAGGTTTTGTAATAGTCTTAACTTAAGAAAGAAAACAGATGGTTTTTAGCTGTGTGGTGACGAGGCTCGGCTGTCCCGTTACAAGTGCTGTTTAGTTTCTCAACGTGAACTTCGTACGAACAGCAAACAGTAGCTGGCTCGGTAGGTCAGTGATGGACCACACCGCCTCACTGCCGTCAGTCCTACCACATCCATATCAGAGCGCATCACCGTGTTCAGACACCAGCTGGCAGACTGGGTTTCTCTGTACGGTCGTAGTGGTTTTAGGGGTGAACCGCAGTATACACTAAAATATGACTGAGTGCTGTAACAGGGCTGTAGCTGAGAGGAGCAGACGTGATTGAACGCTGCTAAAGCTGGTTAGGATGTTAGGAAAGAAGCGTGTTCGTGCCACTGATCTCGTCACTCAGTAGCCACGTTTACATGCAGCCTAATAATCCGTTAATAATCTGACTAATAACTCAATTGGAATAGAATACGTTCATGTAAACACCTCAGTCGGAATAGTCTAGTCTGATTGAGACCATTCGGAATACAGTTTCTATCCGAATGAACAAGGTGGGTAAACCTCTAAATAATCTGTTAAATAGAAAAATAATATCCGTGTAAACGCCTGTATCCGATTCCATTCCCTATCGGAACGCCTAAGTCCGTTCTGCATGTGCGAAAAGTTGTATGTGAGAAACTAGTGAAAGTTTATCCCGTTCAACACAGCGGAGCAGAAACTGGTCTGCAGAGGAGACGAAGTTCATGCTCTGATCTTTAAAAGACGGCGGTGGGACGGACGTCCAGCTTATGTGATATATCTCAGAACACGACGTCTTCCTTTCTAAGTACATGTGAAGGACGTTTTCCTGAGTCTGACATCAGTTTAAAGCAGTTAAAACACAAGCACTGCTCACTGCTGCTCATCTCACTCTGACTGGACTCACGTGATGTTCGCTGTCATGGTAACGTTTACCCCCAGCGGTTCTCCACGCATGCGCATCATTTTGCATCAGATTACTTGCAGTGAGCATGTAAACGGAGATTTTCCATCAGATTGTTGAATAGAGTGCATAAACACCTCAGTCTGACTCTGTAATCCAACTGTGTTCAATCGGATTGGCAGAAATCTTTGCCTGTAAACACAGTGTGTCAGTTTTGTGGCTCGCTGAAGGTTCCACGCTTGAGCTTGTGTGCTGTCGTGAATAACGTAGTGGCTCATGAGAAAACCATGTTCTCTTAACTTGACTGGAGTAAAAGGAGCAGTACTGAATGATAACAGTAGCAGGGTGAATCTGCGAGGCTGATGGGTGAATGAAAAGATGAGTAGTCATTATGTAACGCCATAACGGAGACGACAGCAGAGCGTATCTCCATCAGAATGAGACGGCACGTCTAAGAATGAAGTGATGCGTCGAGAGCCGAATGAACGGATAAAGAGACGGCGATCATGTAACAGTGCAGGATTAGTCTTTATTGTTGGACAGAACTAGGACAGTGTATTGGGATTGGCCCGGGACGTGGACAGAATCCCAGAGTTGCGTAAAAACAATGTGACGGATATTGGCACTGCGCTCGGACGGAGCTGTGATGTACAACAGACGTGCCCGGTGTATGGACAGTGTATCAGTGGGTGATGGTGTAATAACAGAGTAACGGGGTTGACGCAGAGGAAAGAGGAAAGCACTATTTGAGTTGGATTAGTTTTGCCAGCGGAAGTTCTGTAATGTAATTTGTAGGAGATGTGAGTGGCTGATTTATTCAGGGCAGAGTATCCATGTAATTTTCCTAACATTATCATAGACAATCTGGATTAACATGTCGCAGCCTGGATGTGCTCGTGAGCTCTCAGCACTGATTAGGCCATTCAAAGGCAAATTGGGCACCTTTCTCCTTCAGTAACTGTGTTTTTATTTGTTTCTCGTACGCAGCCGAGGATGTCAGAGCGTTCGAATGGTAACCAGGTGAGTCGGTCAGGTTTTGGAAGTGTTGCTGAGCCCATGCAGTGATTTTCACTACAGAATCGTGTCTGTTTTCAATGCAGTGCCGTCTGAGGGCCCGAAGATCACGGCCAGCCAGTACTGGTTTTTGGTTTTGTTCCTTACACACAGAGATTTGTCCAGATTCTCTGGACGTTTTAATGATAATGTGCACTGTAGACGATGAAAACAGTGTAGAAAATAAGTTCTTTGCTGTTTTACGTTGAGAAACGTTATTTTGATGGTGCAGTCTTTCACAGAGTGGAGAACCCCTCCTCATCTTTACTTCTGAAAGACTCTGCCTCTCTGGGATGCTCGGGCTACCCCCAGCGATGTTACTGACCTGTTGCCAACACAATTACATAATTTTACCAGCCTTTTGTTGCCCCCATCCAACTTTCTTGGAACGTGTTATTGGCATTAAATTCAAAAAGAGCATGTATTTAAAAAAAAAAAAAGTTTCAACATTTTAGTTTTATTTTTTATTAAATATTGAATTGAATTTACCCCGCGACCCTGACGGAGAAGCGGCTTAGAAAATGGATGGATGGATGGATGAATTGAATTTACAACCATTTGTCTCTGTGTTTGCACACTGTGGAATTAGACCTCTGCGTTTAACCCATCCGTGCAGTGATGTACTTCATGTACATTCATTTCAGACAGCTTGGCCGGACTATAATTTCCATTAAAATAATAATCCTTAAGTCCCAGATAGGCTGACTGTAGTGGTTCCGAGAGCTCCGCAGGAAAGTTGGTGTTTCCTATTCATGGTTAAAAATTGTAGGTATATCATAATTGTATTAAATAGAACTATAGAAAACGTTCCTTATATCACACATTCTATAGCATGAAATATATACCCGTATTCATTTCACAGCGTTTCAACTCACAACCCCTGTGTCAGAAAAACGTTAACATGCGCATCGACGCTCCTAAAACTACTCGCACTCTCTGCTACCCCACAGGAAGAAGTACACAGCTAACAGCAGGACTGTGTGGCACTTCAGGCTGAATTTGTTACCGGAGTGAATTGGGTTCGTTCTGCCTTTTCCCCTCTGATATCTAATCCGGCATTTGCTACCAATATCATCAGAAAGTGGATACTATGAGTGTCGACGTTACATCTCTAATTATCTCTATAAGTTGTGAATCCATGCAGGATTTAAAACACTGGAGGGTACAGCCAGGACTGATTCTGAGCTCATTTGACAGAGAGAGTCGTCGTAACAGGTTTGGAGTGATTGATTGGTGCAGTTGTCTCATGTCGCTACGGTCAAGCCATCGTGAACAGCAGTTACTGCTGAGTGCATGGCATGTCTCCTACAAGGACGCCTACAAATCATGGGCCTGTCTCGCTTGAGAAGACTGTTGGCCATGCAGGCTGTTGCGAAAAGCGCAATTTATGAGATGCGAATGAGATTTATGAAGGATTAAAGGTAATTAATTTTTTTTTACTACACTGGAAATCACTTTCAACACATGGTTGTATAATGAAAGACTGCATTACAGTAGGAAGGGAAACATGGCCGGACCCTCATGATGAACATGGGGGCAGTCTGGAGGTCCGGCCCTGTGACCGGAAGGTTGTCGGTTCGATCCCCAGTGCTGACAGTCAAGGTGTCCTGACACGCTCAGTCCAGTCTGGGATGAGTTTGGCTGTGGTGTTGATGTCGTCCGTACAGCTGGAGGAGGTTCAGACTGAGACCTTGTAGAACTACATAATAAACTTTATGCTCATTTACACCGTTTACAGCTCACTGCACTGATCTGTAACGATCTACAAGAGAAATAAATCATTTTGAAATCGGATGAATCTTTTTGAATCACCCTGTTTGTAGTGCTTAGTTCACTGAGTAAACCCCTGGCCACTGTTCACTGTGAGGTGGACTCACTTGTGTTGCCAGCTATTTAGACATTAACGGCTGTGTGTTGAGTTCTTTTTAGAGGACAGTAAATCTGCACTACTATACAAGCTGCACACTGACCACTTTGCTTTCAGGTGGACTGGCGTTGGGTTTTCTGGGCTGTGTCAAGGTTCATTACCAAATGTGTTGAATTTTTGGTGCACGTAATTCCGGGTCTGAAGAAAACCACTCCTCAATTAAAGACGTCTTCCTCCTCGGGTCAAAATAATCCAGTCTGAGCGCAGCTAAAGAGCTTAACACAGTAACATTAAAACGCAGTGTTGGCTGCAGCAGTGACAGAGTGACAGAGGTGACTTTGCAAACTCCTCTGCTCTGTGGCTCGGCTCCAGACACAGTCGCCGCGGGGCCAGGCAGCACAATAACCCCTCTGTTCCCACGCATCGTCCCAGTCCCAGCCGATCCGTACGGGCTATTTTTACCCGCCCGTGGGCTCCTCTCTCGTTCCATTCACTCGCTCTCTCTCCCCTCCGTACCGCTGCTCGGCATGCGTACGTGCACAGGGGCGAGTAGGTCTCGTGTGCCGAAAAGTACGGGGGAGTTCCTCTTGGCCGAATGACAGGAGCGTGAAAACCAAGAAGATTCTCCTGGCCTACAGAAGGTCCTCCTGGCCTTCAGTCTGAGGAGAGGAGATCTAGCTCACATCAGCAAAGCCATTTAATGATTAGTCATCCCTCGCTCCTGTGCTGGAACGATGGCCATGGTGGCACGATCTAATTTGCATATATGAAGTTATCCCCATCCGTTTCCAATTGAGTGATGTGTCCTGGCTTCAAGGTCGCGACCGGATGGTCTGTTGGTGCGAGAAAGAGAGCAAGAGAGAATGACAGCATCCCATTTTACACCGCATGGTTCCTCAGTGTTATCACAGGGGTTGCACAGTAGGGGGCCAGGTGGCAGGATTGATTAGACGAGAGGGCAAAATAAATTATCAAGGGGGCACAACTACCTTCACCTCCTGAATGATAATTGCTGATTAACGTATCTGTCTTTATAACCGATCATTACTCGACAGCTTTTTTTTGTAATAGTCTTACTGCAGCACTGTTGGAAGTGAAGTACCTTGGCTGTGTCTATAAGCAAATCATTTAGGAGTATTTCCAGTGATGGGAAGCGAAAAATAGCACTCCATTGAAGCCAGTGACGTTGTTTAACGCAGCCCTTTGTACAGTCTCTTTTGTTAAAATGGAAAGACGTGGTGTTACAGTGACAGGAGAAAAAAGAATGCACTACAAATGGTGTGCTTGCATGGATGCTGGTCACCCTGTAAAAAAAAAAAGTTTAAAAAATAGTCGAAATGGTGACTAAAAAGTCAGGGTTAGTCAAAAAAATGCAAAATCAACACTGAAGAAAATGTGATCACCATAATAGGCCATGTGCTTACGTCCTCTGAAGACACGTCCTTTGCCAAGTTGTGACCGAATTCTCCTTCAATGCGACTGCAAACATCAGCTTCATCCACTCTGGGAAGGGGCTCCAAGCACAACCAATGTACCAAAGGCTTTGTTCACTCAGAAGGTAAAATTGGCCCAAATCTGATCTTTTTCCTCATGTGTGACACAGATGTGTGTCAGTGTGAACAGAAACATCTGAATCTGACATTTTCAATTCCGATTTGAGACGCTTTCATATGTGGAATCTGACGGCACAAACCACAGAACTGCCTGTGGCCGAATAACACAGCCTTTTTATGATGAACTCGAACACATTCTGGGTGATGAGTCCAGCTGTCAACGATTGGAACTTCATAATCGCTCCTGTGATGCTGGCCAAGACGAAACTGAAAGCTCCAGGAGCGACAGGCGTTCGCTGGCCATCGTGGCTGTTTACCTCTGGACGAGCCTCATGAAGCTCTGTTCTACTGCTGTTCAGACCGATGTCGCATACAGATCGCATTTAAAAGATATGAAAAGCCAAATAAAAACGGATTTGGTGAGAAAATCAGATCCGAGCCACTTTTACCTGCTGTGTGAACACAGTAAATATGTTAAATATGCATGTTGCATGCACTTACACATTTCCACCAGAGAGGTCTCCAAATCCCCAAATGCTAAATAGTGCCACTTAGTACAGGATGAGTCAAAAGTCACAGGGCACCGTTTTATTACAGAAATGAAAGGGAAAATGACCGATCTGAAGACCCCAGCGAGTAACTGGTGAGCGGGCCTATCTTTTAGGCTATGTCCAGAGCATGGTCGCCAATCTTGAAAGCCGCCATATGGGATCAAGGGCATGTTTTTCCAATGAGAAGGTGGTCGTGAAGCAGATCAGAGACTGGAATTGTCTCTGAAATCGAGCCGCAATCACATTTGCAATCTCTCTTGTGGTTCAGAAGTTATCAACACAAAGTTGCCACAACAGCTGGGAACGTTGCCTGTGATGCACAGCGATTGACGTGTTCAGTGTGCTGTCCCTGGTGCTGAACACAGAGCTGAAGGCGCAGGATCCATTCGTTATGAATCTCTGGAGAAATGCTGTCACAAGCCTCCACGATGTGGTGCTGAAGGTGGCGTTTGGTGCGGATTTTCACAGCATACACAATCTGTTTGAGGTGACCCCAGGGATAAAAGTATATAATAAAATAAAAAATAAAATAAAACAGTGTCCTGTGACTTTTGACTCGCCCTGTATTATGATCTGGGAGAGACAGTTGGAATGACGCGCTTGTGAATAGATAGCTAGGTTGGCATTACGGATGAATATGAAGCCTTTATTTCTATAGCGTTACAAATGTAGTAAAACAAATGAAATGCAGAGAGCATTCTAGCACCGTTGCCTAGTATTGCTTAACGTTCTGTTCTTTTGGAGTACAATAAATGCATAAATATGACTATAAATCTGAACAGCTGTCTGAAGCCGATATGAGTCGATATTGCGAATATGGTATTGTGGGTCACTATTGGAAACGGTAGCAGGTCTAAACTACTAAGAAAACCATGTCATTCCTGTGGGTGCAGTTTGTACCAGACCTGCTACAGTAGTGAGTACTAGAGTCTAGGGGTGCAACAATTAGGGGAATGCAATATGGGAAAAATTCAATATCATGGTACATATTTTTTATGATGTATACGTATCATGTCATATAATATATCTCTTAATCCACTCTCCAGCCTGCAAGCCAGCCAGCACATCAAGGCGCTTCACAGCAAAACCTCCTGTTGTTCGTACAAGAAAGAACGGGCGTGACCCAAATATTGAGGCGTGTGTGGCTGAGTAGACAATAGGCCAGATCAGAAGACGCAAAGTAGGTAGAGGCCACTGGAGGGAGAGATGAAAGCTGGAGTGAAGGTGTTTGTTGCTGTTGCTGCTTTGGCGCAGCTCAGCTGCTCTTTTAAAGCCGGAGAAATGGAGTGATGTATGCCTCTCCATTGCCGTGGGAAACGTAGAAAAGATGGAACGAGGGAGGGAGGGAGAGGGAGGGAAAAAAAAAGACAGCAAGGAGTGTTTTGGCACATCTCTGTGTCTCCATGGTGGCTGGTGCTGCACTTTCTCTTCGCCTTTTCTTTCCTTCGTCCGAGCTCCTTTTCTCTCTCAGACGAGTAGAAAAACAGAAATGAACCAGGTTTTTATGGCCACATATACACGTACATGGTTTAATCCACGTCGAGACGTGGACTCATGCGTGTGTCAGAGCTGCTGGAGAAAAACCTTCTATCTTCATTTTGTTGTTACTTTATTTATTTATTTATTTATTTATTTACATAATTTGATGAACAGACCAATAGAAATGGCCCATGAGTATTTTTGTCCTTCTCTTATAAAGAAAACACCTTCACATGATCTGTACGTTAACTTTCAAGAAGTGCAGGTGGGATTTTAATTAGTTCATTAATTCAATTATCAGTTCATTTATGTTGTGTTTGACTAAATGCTTCACAGATCGTCAAGTATAATGTGTAAAGTTTAATTAATATAGTGTTTAAACCTACTAAAATATACTGGTTTGAATGGTCAAGTCTGTAAGAAAGTCCAAATAGATCTGCTGTTGATTTATCAAGGCTTGAGGAACGCAATAGGAATTGATTATGGAACTGATTGTCACCTCTGACTACTTGTACAGGGAGATTCTCTCGAAAGAGGCCCCGAATATTCTGTAATAACTCTCGCTAGGATCAAGCAAAACGAAACCATGTGCAATGTGCTCCTCAGCATATGGAGCTTGGTAGAGAATGGACTTCCAGCATCGCATGTAATGCAGTCGATTACACATACGTTACAGTACGTAGCGTATTTTATTGGGGTCAGGTTGCATCATCTTGACGGGAGTTACAGCAGAATATTCGGGACCTCTTTCGAGTGAATCACGCTGCACTAGTCGATGTAATGGCAGTGGTAAAATAGCATATTGAAATGCTAGAAAAACGAGAAAAACCTTGTTTATTTAAAGACCAAGAAATTCTGTGACTTAATGTAAATAGACAGTTAGCTAGACTCCGCTCCTCTGGCACAAACCAGCTCGCCTCTTTCACACATGCTGCTATATCATGCCCTGATGTTATACGGCTGCAATCAAACCTGCAGCGGATTTGGAATCTGAATAACATGAGACAGGACAATTTTCACACTGTAAGAGGACAAATACAGTATCTTGTGATTAGGTCTTAACATGCACTGGGTTCAGATTCCTCACGGTCGGTATGGCCAATATTACCAGTCTGAATACTTGCACTGTCAGTATGTTCCTACCGCATAGCTGAGTGAACAGACATTCTGTGTACACTTGGGCCTGTGTGTGTGTGTGTGTGTGTGTGTGTGTGTGTGTGTGTGTGTGTGTGTGTGTGTGTGTGTGTGTGTACTTGTGATGGGTTCATTGAACATCATCACCTTCAACTCCAGTGAACACACACCTGTGTCCCCGGCTAACATCATCACACATACACAAATGCACAAATTCTTTCTGTATTCATAAGTTAAAGAAATATTCCAGCATTTTTAACCTAAACTCCGTGTGCCTCATCTGTGGAATATGGTCGTTTACCACAGAGTGATTTCCCTCTACGAAGTAAAAGGTGTTGACTCAATAAAAATAGGATGACAATAGATGTCTGGTTTTCTATTATAAGTGCTTTTTCTGTTCTTTTAGTAAGTGCAGAGACATAATTGTCTGTGGTAATTGTTATTCCTAAGGAGGAAAGGTGTCGAGGACGGGTGTTGGAGTTAGCTCAGCATTTTACCTTGGTGGGAGGTGGAGGTGAAAAATTTTATTATTGGTTAAAATATATTTTTCGTTGGTGCATGATGACCGTCGCAATCAGAAGATGGTTCAGAAGCAGACAGGAGTCGCTACATTTTGACAGGAGATTGTGGGAAAACAAAAACTTTGTCTTTTAGATGATATGACCATTGCTTAATATGACCATGCACAAGAGGTGTACTAGCTGAGCCCAGGGGGACTTGAAAGGGTTGGGCGGAATAACGGTCATAAGGTGTACAGCAATATTTAAAAATGGTGCTGTATTTAAAGTTGTTGAGTGATGATGATGATGCCACATTTCTGTTCCACCTACGAACCACCAGTTAAGCAGATTTCACACGTATTTTAGAGGGAAAACTGATTTGGTAATGTGGTAGCTTACCGATAGGTGGCGCTGATCGAAGGGGAAAAAAACTAAGCACGACAGTGGCACATTGATGGATTAGAGCTATGCTCAGCACAGAGCGCTCGATTTTCACTTGACACTTTCGCATGGACATGGTTTTATCATCAGTGAGCTGGAACCAATCCTGTGATGTGGTGTGTGGCACGTTTGGCCTGGGAAACAGCTTCAGTTTCCCAATTTTTTAAAAAAACAAATGGCTTGAAAATTGTGCACTAGGTTCTTTGATTTGGTGACCATGTATGCGAACTAACTGTACAGTTACTTACTATGCTTTTTTGCTTTTACATCTTTTACGGCAAGTTGAGAAAACATTACCATCTGGTTGCCAGTGGTAAAGGCCACTAGCTACAAGGAAAACTAAGCGCGACAGTGGCACAGCGTCACACCACAGAAAAGGTATTCAGTTGATTTTGCACTCTAAACGGGCATCATTTTAGCATTAGTTAGCTGGAACCAATCCTGTGATGTGGTGTGTGGCACTTTTTGGCCTACTAATTAGGCTGTTGTAAGCTTAGCCAGCCTCACAAAACCGCTTTAATTCCTCGTTTGTATTGAACGATGACTTGAAAACCATGCAGTTTTCCCTTATTTGGTGACCGTGTCCGCAAACGTAGCTTTTCGATTATTTTCGATTCTGAGAAAACGTGGACGAAAACACAAGCGACAGAAATTCTTAAATTTCACTTTCATTTTTTTATCATTTACGACGTTTGCGGAAACATTATGTCCTGGTTGTTAATCAGCTAAGAAGCCCACTGGCCGCATACAATGTAGGGCTTGCGCTACATTTCCAGCTTGAGCTGGAAAACCAGCACCTCGTCACATTGAAAGTAAACGGGTTTCGGGCTCGGCAGTACCAGCGAGGCCTGTTCCCAAAGGCCTGCACCAGAGAAGTGAGCTAACAAGCTCAAACGGACGGTTTTGTGAGGTTGACTTCAAGCTTGTAAACACAATGGAGCTTATCAATGTTATGACCTCCGTCACATTCTTTCCCTCTCTCTCTCTCTCTCTCTCTCTCTCTCTCTCTCTCTCTCTCTCTCTCTCTCTCTCTCTCTCTCTCTCTCACACAAATATCCACAGATCACACATACGCTCCCAGTTTTGACTGTGTGAACCTCCACACACTAACAGTCTGCTGTGACATTCTACATGACATTTACTTTTCACTAACAGTTAAAGGTCTCTCTCTCCTTCTCTCTCTCCTCTCTCTCTCCGTCTGTCTCCTTCTTCCCCTTTTTCTTCCTCTCCCACTGGTGTGGTTATACAAATGCACCTCACTTGCAGCCTTGTGGCGTAACCGCAGCGTACCTCGACTGTCCTCACACCTCGGTATGACTAAACTGTCCCAAATAGCACGTACCTATAATACATACGGCTAGAAACCTGGCCAAGTGACGCCGATGTACGAGAGCGAGCAGTGCTGGAGCGAGGAGTTCGAAGACGGCGCTTCTCGCTGTTTAAAATACGTTAATCTCATCCACTTGCAAATGTTCCATTGGCTAGACTCTCAGTGAGAGTTGCGCCTTCAAGGGTAAGTAATGGCATCACCCCAGCGTCTTATTCCGTTGATTAAGGCCGTGTTTAGTCATTTTCTACAACAAGCTGCCTGTCAGGGAGGACAGATGAAGGGATCTCGGGATTTTTGAGACGCTGGACAGCAGTGCTTCACGCAGTCATTTAACCATGAGCATTTATCAGCCCTGTAAAGAGGTTCAGGATTTTCTGTAGCGGTTGCAATGCTTAGAGAACGGCGACTATGAGAGATCCGGTCCAACATCCGCATCGCGACCGATATTGACGTATTTCACTCATCGGGTATCGGACAGACGGGGCTGATCCACGTGCCAAACCGTATTCCAGTCAGTAGCTCGTGCTGAACCATGAACCCACCAGATTCCATTCCACATCTTACCATGAACCTGCAGCAACTTCAGTCTCTAACTGAGGGAGCAGTTAACATTTGCTGTTGCGGTTAAGTGATACTTTTTTAATCCCACAACGGGGGGGATTAAAAAGCCACCTCCGCATTTAACCCATCTGTGAAGTGAAACACCACATACACACTAGGGGGCAGTGAGCACACTTGCCCGGAGCGGTGGGCAGCCCTATCCATGGCACCCGGGGAGCAGTCGGGGGTTAGGTGTCTTGCTCAAGGACATCTCAGTCATGGATTGTCGGTGCTGGGGATCGAACCGGCAACCTTCCGGTCACAGGGCCAGTTCCCTAACCTCCAGCCCACAACTGTTTTACTCTGGACTTGCTGTAAAGCAAGACATCTATTTGTAATGGGAAATGCAGTCCTGAGCTGCCAGGGTGGCTGTGGGCTCAGCCATGTCCAAAGGGGGCGTGATGCAATCGGGCTCATCCGGATCAGTTCTCGAATTCATCCAAGTAATTTGCTCGACTAATTAGTTTTATCACAGTAGCAGTTAAAAGCAGCTTTGAAAATTTTTGTTCTTTATGTATTGAACATAACAGCAGCCCTGAGAAACCACGTTATTAATGAGGAGCAGATTAAAAAGCTGTAATAGACTGTTTAGTAACAGCATATGTCAAAAGAGGCATGGTAGCTTGTCATGACTTGCAAGTGTAAAGGTCTGTAATTAGTTTGCTCAAGACGTTTTGCTGGTTTCATGATTATATCATTTAATAAATTGCTTTTGCTGGAGGTAAACCTCATATCTCCGTAACGATAACTTTACAGGAGAAGGAAAAAACCTACTTAAGTTTTAAGTCAATAGGACCAGGCGCACCCCCCCCGTTACTTTTGATCCATTCAACATGCAATTTACACACAATATAAAGAACAGCAGGCGCTTTCAAATTATGTAAAAAACAAAGGTTTTTTGGGCACTATGGGTTTTTGTGGACCACAGATGTACATTAATATCCTAAAATGCATCACTCTTCCATCTCATTTACAAAAAAAATGTTCTTTAAACAAACATCCGTTGACAGGCTGTAATATATTACTCTGTTGTCACTCCAAATGACCAGTTTTCTCACGTTTCTTTTATGGGTCAGTGCGGCTACATATAATTCTTGAGGCTCTCGAGTATTGGCAGCAGTGGAGAGCTCTGGGGGTTGATTAATCATAATCACGCAAAACTGAGGATGTTCTCTGACCTCCAGCTTGTCCCAAAATGTCATAGCGTAGCACACCCAAGTGTCCCATAACAGAAGGCCTAAAAATACTTCCTTAATAATCCCTAAATATGGCCTACCCTGTGGCCCGTACTGCAACTCTAAACGACACCCTGCATACCGCTTGAGCACTCGCTAACCAGAAACCCCAACACCACGAATTGCCTTCCAGACCTCTGGAACAGGGAAACGAGAAACAAGCCTTTGAGATAGTAAGATGGAGGGAGTCGTATTCCTTACTGTGCTGAAGGTCATCTCAACATGGCGCGTGTTGGAAGGGGAGGGGAGGCGAGATGAGTTAGTTAGAAGCTCGCAATAATCACTCAAAAGCTTTGCAGACACGCTTCCTACACATGCTCTGAACATGTGTAGGCCAATTCCGCTCTATAGATCATATACGCTCATCGTTTTCTCTCCTTATCTCACCGACCACCTGACCTTCGTCTGCCGTTTGGATCTTCTCTGATACTTTCTTGGCTTGATTTGAAACTTTCAACGTACTTTGGCTCCAGAAGCAAGGTCACCTTTTCCCGTCCAAGCTGGATCCAGCCTCCAGCCATGACCGTTCGAAAGGAAACCTCCAGAACTGATCTCAGATTGCTGTAAATCACTGCCACATTGCTTCAGGCTGAACAGCTGTTGCAGCTTATTGCGAGATGAGATGCCTTCATCGTTTCTGTTTTGGACTAACCTGCTTCCACTTTTCTTGGCACGAGTGCCAGAACTGATCTACAGCCACTGAATGAAGATAAACTCGTTCTTTAACTAAAGCTAAAATAGTTAATGAAGGAAATTAAACCACTGGGTTGCTCGTGCAGTTGCTAATCTAGAAGACCAGAAGAGATCTTTGCTTTGTTTGTTACGTTTCTTTCCAACACTGCATAAACACAGACACAAGGTATCGGGTTTCTCTGAAGAGCCCTCAAAAACAACGTGAAGGTTTTTATTCTTATTGTTTTCACTTAAAGGCGCAGTATGAATTGTTCTGAAAGAAATTGAAATTGATATGTTCTGGAGAACAATTGATATTTGAGCTCAACAGCAACACATACACCCCTCCTTTCAGTCCTCCTTTAGAAGCCCCACCAAATTCATGGGCATTGCCAAAGCAAGCGACACTGGAACAAAACAATACTGACGGCTAAAGTTACTTATAGTTATCCACCTGTCAGAAACGGCAGAAACACTGCAGACTCATCACTTTTCATGCCTTTCAGCTCTCAATAAATAAGGAAGCAGTTTCTTTTTTTGCCAGCTTCTTTTTCCCTTTCCACCTTAAGTGCCTAAACTTCTTGTGGAGATTTTCCCGTTCCTCCTTAAAATGATGCAGCAGATGTTGTAGTGGCCATGTTCATATGCCGCAGCTTCGTCTGGTTAAGGTGGAACTGGAAAATGTGACTAGGAAGCCAACTTCAGTCTACGTTCAGAGGTCTCGCCACCGTAGAAACGCCTCACCATCAAATTCTTGGAGGGCTCTCCGCTGTTGAAACCACCTTCTTTCTCAATCTTTGTTCTTCAGATTTTCTCCTCTTTGGCTGTTTCTCAGCCATCTCTCCTTCTTGACTATGCATGGAGTTCAGCATGTAGCCCCTCCCCTTACCCTGTTGCTGATTGGCTGGAATAGAGTTTTGTGTCTTGGGCCAAGACACTTTTTTTATTTCCCGTTTAGAGAGTCATGGCAGTGTACGGACAGGAATGATTTTCTCCCGTGCTCATACAGAAAGGACAGCAAGTGGACCGTGAGGAGTGTATGGGATTTGAAATCATATACTGTGCCTTTAAAATCATTAGGTCATGTTTCAGGTGACTCTTGAGGGGTCAGTGACGAGGTTATATGTTGACATTCAGCAAAGCTCCTGCCATACGTTCAATGTTTCTCCATATTAGTTTATATAGATTTTTTTTTTTTTCCCTCCTCGCTCTTAAACCAATATCTCTTTGATTCTTCAATCTCAATATCAGAATTAGTTTGATTTGATCTCACTGGGTATCTGAAGGGCCATGTGGGAGAGCTGTCCGCTCAACGTTCTGGTTCACTGGTCATCGGCTGCTTGACCTGCAGTTTGAAAAGATGAATGTGTGCTCAGTGCAGACGAGACTGTTATGCAATACAGTCGAAGAGACATCATTGAGAACTAGCTACCGTGAAATTGGACCAAAAATCTACAATTTTAACACTCGTTCAGTCGTCTGCTTAATTATATATACATCGATCAGGCATAACATCATGAACACCTCCTCGTTTCTCCACTCACTGTCCACTTTATCAGCTCCACTTACTGTATAGCTGCACTCTGTAGTTCTACAGTTACAGACTGTAGTCCATCTGTTTCTCTGATACTCGGTTACCCTGTTCTTCAGTGGTCAGGACCCCCATGGACCCTCACAGAGCAGGTACTATTTGGGTGGTGGATCATACATGGCACTGCAGTAACACTGGGGGTAGTGTGTCAGTGTGTGTTGTGCTGGTACGAGTGGATCAATAATTGTTATTAGTAAGTGGAGCTGATAAAATGGACAGTGAGCGTAGAAACGAGGAGGTGGTCATAATGTTACGCCTGATGGGTGTAAATGTCACTGTATTCCAAGTCACTACTCTCCATGTTTAGGTTCACTTCTTAGATGACAGTGTTACTAAACATTTGGTTAATAAAGATGACAATTTTGAGAAGGAATGTAGTGAAATCAGCTATGGTGAAATTACAATAGACAATAGACAGTACTGTGAATATTCCGCTCTTAGGTAAAGGAGGCACAAAAGGGTTCTTTAGCACAATGGCGTAGAGCAGAGGTCACTAATAGGCGGACCTCAGTCCAAGTCCGGACCCAGATGCTGTCCTGTGCGGACCTGGATCTACGACCGATAAACTATGGAGAATTATTTAATTTCGACAGGGTGGTCCTGTTGTAATCGGCGTAGCTTTTCTTCTTCTTTACGGTAGCTTTAGTGGCCGGAGACTCGCATGCGTTGTAAATATCACACGTGACGCTACTCAGCCAATCAGATCTGTGCATTACGATGAGCTCTGAGACTCGAATGAGTGACGCCACACAGGGGAGGGACGAGGAGAGAAACAGCAGTCAGAGAAGAAAGTGAGTCAGATTATTTTACATGTCGTGCTCTAGAGGAAACTGACAAATATTGTTGAAAAATGACTGAACTGCACTTTATTTGATCTGATATTCAGTAAATATTGTTGAAATCTGACCGAACTGGACTTTATTTGATCTGATATTCAGTAAATGTTGTTGAAATCTGACCGAACTGGACTTTATTTGATCTGATATTCAGTAAATATTGTTGAAATCTGACCGAACTGGACTTTATTTGATCTGATATTCAGTAAATGTTGGTGAAATCTGACCGAACTGGACTTTATTTGATCTGATATTCAGTAAATGTTGGTGAAATCTGACCGAACTGGACTTTATTTGATCTGATATTCAGCTTCTCGACTGTTTAAGATGCTGATATTCCTACTCAGCTGCTTCAGTAAACAGTATATGGCCCTGAGTCACGATGCAGGTTAGACATTATGATGTTCTGGACCTTCGCTTGAGGAAATTTTCTCTAACTGGACCTCGTTGAATTTTATTTAAACACCCCTGGCGTAGAAGAACGCCTTGGTTTCTTAAAGAACCCTTTTTTGTAAATGCGATAGGTGTGATGTTGAGATCTACACATCTAAGCCAAGACTCATGTAAGGCTATTTATTTTTATATTACTGCATACCTTAAGCCGTCTTCTGGGTGGCTTCCCAAAGCCGGCTGTCAATCACCTATGTGTGATCATCTTGCTATTTTTTTCCAGAAGAGGTGATGAGGAACATGGCACATCTTGGCTGTCGGAGGTGCGTTGGTCCTTTTCCTGCTTGAATGTGTTTGCAGGACCACCTGGACTTGCTCTGTTTTCGCTACCAAAGACATGAGAGTGCAGAGAGCTGGACCGAGGGGTGGGAGTGAAAGGGAGAAAGAGTGGAAAGGGGGGCGTGAGGCAGGCGCTGGCAAGGGAACGAGGGAGAGCTGAAAGGAAGGAAAAGTGTGCCAGCAGGGTTGTTTATCGCTCCGTAACTAGGGCTCGTTTTGAAGTGTGTGTGTGAGACGAGGAGAAAGAAAGTGTTTTGTTATAGTATCAGGACACAACTGTCCCGACTACGTAGGAAAACTGGAGAAAAACAAGGCAACCTGCAATGTCCGGACAATTTATTTTAAATTGAAAAGGCAGATCCATTTCTTCTTTATTGGGAGCAATATTGTAGATCAAGAGTCTTTCAGTAGATAGTTCTTGTTATTGTTGTTGACTATTATTATTATTATTATTATTATTATTATTATTAAACAATAAAGTGCCAAGAATTTCCTCGTACTGATGCCATATAAGAGCCAGTTTCAGATCCCTAAAAAAGCTTTAGGGAACCGTTTAAAGAACCGTTTCTATCAATTAGATTAGAGTTTTTGAAGCTTTTTCAAGTCGACGGATTGTAAAGACTCTATGCTGTTAAAATGCTTTTCCTAGAGTCTAGATCTGAACATCCAACACCAAAACCGTTTCGTTTTGTTTTTTATCCTTTTCCTATTGGGCCATTCATTATGACATGATCCCACCTTTTGAAGGTGCCGGCGTTCGTGCCTGTGTATGCGTGTCCTGATTTGTTAGGGTGGGGATATTGTGCTGTTCCGGTGATGGTGTGGAACTGTGTGCTGCGTGTGGCAGAGGAGCATTATCGTCCTCTGTAAGCACCAGAGCATAAGCGTAATGATCTCTGTTACCCATTTCCTGTTCCTGTTGAGCGATGCCAGCTGTCACCCTGTTAGTCATGACATCCACGGCCGTGCAGCGGCGCCGGGAAAAAGCAGCATTATTGTTCCTCTGTGCTCAAATGTCAAACCCAAAACATCTTCTAAACATTACATTGATATTCATATGATTTAAACTCCCTCATTTGAGTGCAGGTTGGCCACCACGTTCTTCTGCAGGAATACCTCGGTTTGATGTTGCCAGCTGTTGAGGTTCTGGGAGGTGCTTATTTATCATTCTCACATAATTCATAAAATTGACTTTGGTGGACTTCAGGATTGTAAAAGTGGGTGTTTTTTTTCATCGGTTGAGTCAAACTGGAGAAAAATAGGTGGAAGAAGAGTGCTGTGTCTAGACAATATGTGGGTCCTTCCCAACGCTACACACACTACATTACAATGCTTCCAGTCTCAACTGACTATAGGCTTTGTCTCGGGTGACTCAGTGGCTATGAGAGGATGACATGTAACATACCTAAACATCAGCAAATTGCAGGCCATTTTTGTAGGGACTTCAAGTGATTGCCGTCTTGAACAGAGGTGGACGAAGTACACAAACCATGTACCCGAGTTGAAGTCGAGACCCCCAAGGTAAAATATTCCTCCAGTAAAAGTAGAAGTTCCTCCCTTTAGACCTCCACTTGAGTAAAAGTACTAAAGTATTTCCCTTCAAATGTACTTAAGTATAAAGTCAAAGTACTAAAAGAGTAATTCTGGCTCTGATGTCCTGTTATCATTTTTATAACCAGACTGGCTTCATGAACTCATTTCAGGTGAAAGTCCTCCAGCGTCTCTCTTGGTAAACCAGTCTTTTAATAGAACGTCATTAATTAGTGACGCTGACGTCTATTAAAATGATCAGAAGCACAAAACACTGAAGGTAAACAGTTTCCATCAGGGAGAACCGAGTGGCTCTGAAATCACTTTTTACACACAAGCAAAGTTTCAGTTTCAGATTTATTTACAACTTAGTTCCAAGTTTAAGTTGAATAAAAACTGGCTTTAAACTCAGGATCACAGATGAGCTCCTTTACTATGTTGATCTGTAGGCGTCTGTTCATAAACATAAACCAGCCCAAACTCATTTACTATAAAATGAACTGGTGTTTGTAGAAATTCAGAAAAAAGCCGCGTCAGTCTCGACTGCATATGTGGACATATTTCTATATTGAGCTCTATTTACACAAAGTTAGGTTAGTTCATCATTTATGTTGAACAGACTCTCCCAAAGTTTTACGCTGCTGCGCTGACGTTGAACCGCGTGCTGCACTGGGTCGGTATGACCAACAGGTCAAAACCAGCTCTAAACAAAGTGACCGCTGGGCCCTGATTGGTGCTCTGGCTTTGCGCTTCTTTCGTTTTGACATGTTACGTTTTTATACACACAGAAACCAAAAGGAACCACAGATTTCTCAAAATGTAGGAGGAATAAGTCGGATATTACACTCTGAAATGTAGTGGAGTGAAAGGAAAAAGTCCAGAATGGAGAAACTTCAGTACAGATACACCAAAAATACTAAAGTACAGAAACTAATTACATTTACTCAGATACTCAGTTACTGTCCACCACTGGTCTTGAATGTATGATGAAGAAGGGAAAGAAAAGGCCTGGAAAGTTGAAGTGGAGTTTAAGCAGCAGTTATCTTTCATTACGACAGCTGACGGATAATGTGGATAATGTTTAGCGCCAAAAAACGTAAACGTGTATTTTTCTAGCGGTTTCTCTGTTTAAGTCAGACGAAAAATGAAGAACTCGGTTGTAAACAGAAGCGCTAGGCTTTGCCGTGTGTGATTAAGATGCCATTATCTTTCCCAGTCTATTCTCGGCTCCTGTTCACACATCAGCCCTGCTGGGAATTTCATTGGAATTGCTAGGCTTCAACGCACACGTTCCAGTTTAGTCACTGCTCAATTCCCTCGTAAAAGGGCAGTTAGTTTAATCTACTTAATCTTAATGATCTTTTTTACCCTCTACTGCTGAGCTGCAGTTCTGCAGGTAGCGCTGTTACCAAGATCTGCTTAGCTTAGGCTAATTTTAAACTAGGAATAAGGCAAAAAATCTAAGCTGATGTAAAATATAAAATGCAAGATATTAAGAGAGGCTATATGATTTAAAATGATTTTAAAAATATCAAATTAAGCTCTAAAGTAAATTTAGTAATTCAGAAGAAAAGGCTGAAGTAAAATAAGAAGGGGTGATATGAAAGGATGGAGCAGCTGTTTCTATTTACAGATGCAGGTTAATAAATAGAAAGTGCAGATGAATGGAAACATCTTTAAAACAGGCATAGAAATCTTACAAACCCTGGAATTTACAGCACTGCTTTGCTTTATATTGTCTTTGTACAACTTTAATGGTCAGAGTGTATATTTCATATTAAGGGAAGAGGCTTTGGAGATTTTGGAGGTGCATCCTGGTACCAACCCTGGAGCTGCTTATCGTTCCCCGTAAGCAGCAGCGCAGCCGCCTCCCGTTTCTGTGCAGAAGTGCCAGATGTTACCCCGTTGTGTTTCGACGTCCCTGGCCGTGTGGTCGTGTCTTCACCTGGCATGCCCAGCTTGCACGTGCGACACATCTATATCGAGACCTGGTCTACAACACGAGACCCGAATCACGTGTTTGTATGACTGGTTCGTTAGGCCTGCGTCTTGTTGCAGGTCGTCAATGTATCGATTCGTCCGTTGTCCAGCCAGCAGCGGTCTGCCAATATCTTTTTTACACATCAGATGGTGCAGGGCATGACCTGGTTTGCTGTTACTTTGCTTTGACCAATATAGCTCATGTGTTTCCCTTCTGTAATACGACTTTATGGAGTGATAGCTTAATGCCGTTAAGCCTTCTTGTAAATTTAAGCCCTCCTTGTGGGCAAATTTGCATATTTTAATAGCATTTGCTCATCAGTAGTCAGAGACGGAGGAGCCTTACTTGGAGAAATTCCATTGAAAAGAGTGTCGCGGGCGTTCTCAACAATCAGGGTTCTTGGTAGTCCTGAAAAAGGGAACAGTAGTGGAAGGTTCTTGGTACTGTACCCAGCCATTAAAAAGAGAGGATCTTCAAAGATGCCTAGCAGGTTTTATATCATATGCCCTGTTTATAGTTGATATTAACATCCGTCTCAATTGATCTGATCACTGAGCGAATGAACGAGACCTTCACCTGGGATGTCCATGAGTGTTAAATGTGTCTTCAGTGTCCAAGTGAGTGAGATTAGATCAGATGGATCACTAAGATAACTCATACGCAAAGAGCAGAGATTAAAAATAACCTCTGTTGTGATGATGCAGCTGATTAAGGTGGGCCTTTGTTCCTGTCAGGTGGTCTAACTACAAGTGATATGTGGTTTTGTGCCTCCCTCGCCGCCTCGGAATGATGGTTTGAGTGATCGGATCGCAGTGCGACTCACAGCGGCTGTGTTTACATGCAGAGATTTTAGCCAGTCCGATTGAATACAATCGGATTACGGATTCAGACTGAGGTGTTTATGCTCACTCTGTTCAACAGCCTGATGGAAAATCTTCGTTTACATGTTCACTACAAGTAATCTGCTGCAAAATAAAGCGCATGCGTGGAGTAACGCTTAGTGTAGACGTTACCATGACAGCGAACCTTACGTGAGTTCAGTCAGAACGAGATGAGCAGCAGTGAGCAGTGATTGTGTTTTTAACTGCTTTAAAATGACGTCAGACTCAGGAAAACGTCCTTCACACGTCCTTATTAAAGAAGGCCGAGAGGAAGACGTCGTGCTCTGAGACGCATAAGCTGGACGTCCGTCCCACCGCCGTCTTTTAAAGATCAGAGCATGAACTTCGTCTCCTCTGCAGACCAGTTTCTGCTCCGCTGTGTCAAACGGTATAAACTCTCACTGTGACGCGACGCACATGCAGAACGGACTGAAACTTTCCGATATGGAATGTAATCGGATACAGGCGTTTGCACTGATATTATTCTTCTATTTAACAGATTATTTACAGGATTACCCACCTCATTCAATCGGATAGAAATTGTAATCCTAATGGCCTCAATCGGACTGGACTATTTTGTTAGGTGTTTACACGGACATATTCTATTCCGTTTGAGCTATTAACCGGATTATTAACAGATTATCAGGCTGCATGTAAACATGGCTAGTAAGATGCACTGGATTCAGTTCACACCCGTACTTATCACTGTCCACTTATGATCCTGGATCCCAGTGGAGGGTTTGAATCCCAGGCCTCCTGCCTCCTTCCAGGCTCCTCCTCCAGACTCTTGGCCCCTCCCCTTTGTCTTCCACCTGTTCTGCATTATGGTCTTAATTACGACCTTATTTGCTATATCTGATGTTGGGCTTGCGACATAAACGCAACGCGGTGAATAAAATGCAGACGTTTCAGTGTCATCGGTCAAGTCGTCGGCGCCGCCTAAAGCTGCTCTGCCGTACAATCAACACGTCATTCCAGTTATTGCTGTAAAATATTGATCAAAATTAAACATCTGGCTAATGTGAGCGAAAGACCAGTCCAGTATCATCGTCCATCCCCCAGGATGAATCATCGTCCATTATCACCGTCCATCCCCCAGGATGCTGGTTAATACCAGGGGGAGATTGTTTATGCATTCAAACAGCTTTGTGAATTGTCACGGTTCTGTTTTAGAACTGCTGCCTTTACTAAACAACCCTTAAAGAACCGTTTTTAAGGCTGTAGTGTGTGTCTGTGGATTTGGGCTGGGTTTTATAACACAAACTGTGACAGATTCTTGTTTATTCCATCACTTATACAATTCTAATTCTGTTTTATTAACCATTTTTCCCTCTTTCTCTTTCTTCTCAACTCTTTTTTTTCGTCGTTCTCTCCAGTGACAGACGGTCCCCTCTGCTCAGTTTAGCCAATATTACACGCTCTGAAACACAGTGACTCAGAGAAGAGCGAGAGAGAGAGAGAGAGAGAGAGAGAGAGAGAGAGAGAGAGATTAGCAACGCTGAGATATAAAGACGTCTGGCAGATGAAGAGTAACGGCGATGGCTTACGATTATTAATGCGCGCTGGTCACGTGACGCTGCATCTTTGTCTGGCATCGTCGGCGTTTTCAACACTAAACATCACTTGACTCGTCTGTCCCTCAATGTCTCTGACGGCACACAGAGGTTTCTCTGTCTCCCAGCGTCATATGAGCTCTTCGTGTTTGGTCCAGTCAATAGCACAGCGTGGCCAATAGCTGTGTCCGCTTCTGTACACTGCGCTGACATTTGATCAAGCAACAACAGATGGCCTTTCATAACAAGCCCGTGCTGATGCTGAGGCGCGCCGCTGCTGTACTGCCCCGTTGAAGTGGCCACTCCATGCACGGCTGCTGTGGCGAGGACGACGTCGTCATGCTCTGAAAACTCCTCCCTCGTACTGTTGGAGGAACCGAGCATCTGCTGCCATTAGAAGAGTAATAAAGCGTAAAATACAGCTTTCAGACATCGATTATCGTCCTTTCTCAGGCCGAACGGGTTTGAATCCCAGAAGATTTAAAACGCCTCCTTCCAGACTCCTCTTACC